>NW_026884033.1:0-54218 GCF_032173495.1 Musca vetustissima
ACTTAACACACATCTAGACATATTTCATTACGCTGTGCCAAATTTAGTGCAAACCGAAAGATATTAGAGTAACTTCTGGTAATGTGGACCATGCGTCAAATGTGGACCACCCCCCATATCTAAGAAAATGCTTGAAATATGCCAATGCCGCCTTGATAAATGTTTTCCTAATTAGTGAAAACAAACATCAAACTTGGTTTTTAATAAATAATTGCAATGTTGAAAATTTAGTAGGTGAAAATGTAGCTCTGATTGCAAAAGTGTGATTTGAAAATTTGTAAAATAGTCGAACATTTTGTTTTTCTCGAATATAAAGAGGTTATGTGGTTTTCTTGTTTTCTTTAACAAAAATACACGTTTATCTGTAATTACTTTCGGTTATTTTTAAATTTTTATTCATTTTTGAAGCCGATAATTATTTTTAAATAAAAATATACAATGTCGGGTAATGTGGACCATTATAAAAAAGTGGGACATTTTCATGAGGACGAGTTCGAAACAAGGGCGCATTTAATATGCGAGGAGGTATTCAATCCTCTGAAAACTCGATATCCGAAATTATAGGTGCCTCGGTTGGATAATGAAGCAAGGACCTTCAAAATACCGCAAATGGGGTGGTGCCCTTAAATGGGGGCAATTCCAAAACATGGACCCATATATTTTTGCATTCATTGTTACCCAAGAGTGCAATAAATTGAAATTTATCACAATTAATCCACAACCTACTTTTAACTTACTGATCCTCATTACCCACACATACTGGTCCACATTACCCGCCAAGTTATTTTTATATGCAGTTTAGAGTTTTTTGAAATATAATGCAATAACATTTTTATAGACAAATATATACAATTTTTGACCTGGAATATAATTAGCCAACAAATCTACCATGCTGTTGAAAACAATTTGTTTTTATTTTTTACCGTTGTTACGCCCACAATATCAAAAAAAGAAAACGGTGGTCCACATTACCTGAAGTTACTCTAAGGGACTTTGGTGCACCATTTACATTAAATCGGACGAAAATATATATGGGAGCTATATCTAAATCCGAACCGATTTTCAGGAAACTTAACACACATCATTCTAGACCTAATTTGTTACGCTGTGCCAAATCGATTTAAAAAGTGATTCTATGCATATTCTCAAAAGGAACCATGTATCTATCTCGTTTCCTTTTGCCTGTTACAGACATATGCACAAATACATAATACCCTGTACCACAGTGTGGTGAAGGGTATAAAGAAAATTTGGAATTATATGGGGGCTACCAGAAAAAATTGTCCAATATTTATAATTTATAGTGGAGAGATTTGCTACCTAATAAGAACTCGACGTACTAAATTACAGTTAATTCGGTAGAAAAATACGATCAGAACCCCCAAAATACCAAAAATTTGGACCTATATTTATAATTTTTAGTGGAGTAATTTGGTACCCAATAAGAACCCAATGTACAAAATTTCAGAGAATTCAGTTACAAAACGAGCCCAAAAACAAGAAAATACCGAAAATTGGGGGTACCTTTTTAATAGTGAGATTTGCTACCCAATACGAACTCAAAGTACCAAATTTCAGCGAATTCGGTAAAAAATGCGATAAAAACCCCCAAAATACCGAAAATTGGGGGTACTCTTATATGGGGGCTATCCGAAAAAAATTGAATTTTATTTATAATTTTTGGTAGGGAGATTTTCTACCCAATAACAACTCAAATTACCAAATTTCAGCGAATTCAGTTAAAAAACGCGCTCAAGAACCTCAAAATACCGAAAATTTGGGGGTACCCTTATATGGGAGCTATGCCTAAACGTTGACCGATTTTCTCCAATTTCAATAGGGTTCGTCCTTAGGCTAATTAAGAGACCTGTGCCAAATTTCATCCAAATCGGATCATAAATGCGACCTGTACTTTGTTAACAAAAATACATGGACGGACGGACGGACAGACGGACATGCATAAATCGACTCAGAAAGTGATTCTATGCATATTCTCAAAAGGAACCATGGGTCTATCTCGATTATTTTTGCCTGTTACAAACATATGCATAAAGACATAATACCCTGTACCACAGTGTGGTGAAGGGTATAAATAGGAAATGTTGACTTTGACCTCATTGGTAGCGCATTGGTAGCTTTTAAAATGCTTCTGGGTGATTTTCACTCTAAAATCGTACCTATCGAGACAAAGATGTGGATCTCCAGCCAATTTCAAAGTATATACCGAATTGAAGATGTTCGACAGTGAAACGTGCGTGAAGTGATGTCAGAAAGATAATAGATACAAAATCAGCTTTTATATGCCCATAGTGATGTTGGGTATCATATCCTAATTGTAATATGGTATTACTAGTAGGGGAGACTGGGCACCTTCGACAACGGGGCACATTCGGCAATCGCGTTTTCCATATGAAGCTATCACTGTACATCACTAGCTCCGATTTATAGGTATCGAATATCAAAGGGGCACATTCGGCGAATTTGACTTTTTTACAAAACTGTAAAAAATTTTAACGAATACAAGTTTATTATATGTTTTTGGTACTAGTTTTTATAATTAAGTATCAGACGACAATAACCAGTCATAAAGATTTTATACCTGTTGAATTAGTACTGAGATTTAGAGTTCTAAAAAATATATCTCAGTCTCCCCTACCTAGTGTCAAAAATAAGTTATTGTATGTATATTTAATATAGGCCCTATAATTTTTGTTTGTATATTCTCCATAAAACCACCATATTTCCGGCTCGGCTCGGCTGAAGATGTTCCCTTTTTCCCTTATTATAATCCTTCTGCTTAAATAAATATTGCCACAAGTCATACATCTCTATATACAACAGGATATTCCATTTGTAATTTATTTTACAAACGAATTCATGCGTAAATGCTTTCCGATATATCTTCACCAACGTTGATACAAACAAACATGGATGGATATTGTCAGAAAACTTTATACAAATATGTTATTTTGAAATTTTCCTCAACTGTCGTAATAATTATCATCAACATTTGCCTTCTCATTGGCATGCATCTCTCATCTCTTGTGATGTAGAATTTTCACATAAACGCCAGCAAAGTTTCCACATTTCAAAGGAAAACTTTTACAACAAAAACGAGGCAGAGAAATACAGGCAGCAAGCATCGAGAAAACAGAGACAAAATAAAATTCTCGAATATTTTGGTGGTAAAACACATCCCGAACCAATTAAAAGAACATTAAATTGTTTGCTCGCTCAGCCACAATTAATTAAACGGCAAAGGAGACAAAGGACAAATATCATGGCTCCGTACAAAAGTCGTTTTATGTTTCCTGGCAACCTTCTGCCCGAGAAGTTCGTTCATTTTTTATCCGTTCGTTCGAGTGAGTGTATTTGTGTATTGGTCTGCCTGTATGTATGCTGTGTCTCTGTGTACTTGTTGATAAGGTTGCGACGGTATGGGTTATTTGTGATAAAATACAAAAAGCCGGAAAATGTGGAAAAATAGGAAAACTTCGTTAATAAACATTAAATAAATGTTGTATGTATGTACATTTAAAGTTAACATGCTAAAATGAAAGCACAAAACTTTAAATAACAAAGGTTTAAAACAAATTGTTCACAACTATTTGAAATGTATTCTTGACTTCGTAATGTTGTGAAATTGCTCATATTATGGTTTCATTTTAATTGAAGGAAACTTTTCGGGTTTTCAATGTAGAAGCAAAAGGCTTGACTCTTTTACAATTGACTTGTCTGCCATAGTCCTGAGAAGACAAAGTGCAAAAGGATAACAATTGCCAGGATGCATAAGTTACGGAAGGTTACATTGATTCATGATATTATGCTGTATCTAGAAAATGAGGGAATAGTGATTAAGTACTATACAGTTCTATATAGATTATGGGGTTATCCATTTCTAGAGATGGACAGTGGGTAAATACCCGGTAAGTTGGGTAAATACCCAGTTGTGGGTATTTATTTGGGTATTTACTATATTGAATAGGAAATACAACATCTTACACCCTATTTCCGGGTTTCTGTTATCAAATCGATTTATCAATCGATTGAGATAGATCGCCAAAATTTTGCACAGAGTCGTCTTTTGTCTGCAGGCAAGTCAAGTTCGAAGATGGGATATATCGGTCTACGTTTAGGCATAGCTCCCATATAAGTGTACCCCTCAATTTTCCGTATTTTGGGGTTCTTGAGTGCGCTTTTTAACCGAATTCGCTGAAATTTGGTATATTGATTTGCTATTAGGTACCCAATTTCTCCACAAAAAAAAATTATACATATAGGTCCATTTTTTCTGGTAGCCCCCATATAACTGTACCCTCTAATTTTCTGTATTTTGGGGGGTTTTGATCGTAGTTTTCAACCGAATTGGCTGTCATTTAGTACTTTGAGTTCTTATTGTGTAGCAAATCTCTCCACTAAAAATTATAAATATAGGTTCATTTTTTCTGGTAGCCCCCATTTAAGGGTACCCCCCAAATGTCGGTATTTTGGGGTTCTTGAGCGCGTTTTTCAACCGAATTCGCTGAAACTTGGTACATTCGGTTTTTATTGGGTGCCAAATATCTCCACCAAAAATTATGCAATTTGTTCCGTGTTTTGTGTTTGGTTCTAAGACTCTGTTGTAATCATATCACCTGCGGAGGATATCGAGATAGAAAACTAGAACGTAAGGTTCGATAATAATAATAATGAACTATATATGAACTATAACCCGTATTTAGACCTAGCCCCTGTACGGGAATTGCCAGAAGGAGTGGACCGGTATTCCCCATCTTCGAACTTGAACAAAATTTGGAAGAAATAATAAGATGGCCAAAGTTTGGATGAAATCAAAATTTTCTTAAACAAATTTGAAATTTCCAAAGAAACGTGGGGTCTAGGACCATTTTAACCGTGTCAAAGTGTATAAACCCTCACTATCCATAAAGCTGAGGGTATAATTGTCCATTAAAAATTTCTGAAATTTGTTTTATAGTTAACATTGTGGTTTACATAACCGGTTTGTGGAAATGTCGATATAGGTCCACTTGTTGGTATTTTTCCTATACTTTCATTTCAAGTACCTGTCAGTATATCTATGGTGGAGGGTATCCAAAGTTCGGCCCGGCCGAACTTAACGCTTTTTCACTTGTTTTTTTTTAATATGTTAGTAGCTGTTTCTTCACTATTTTGTGGCATCCGCTATGTAATTGTTATTTAAAAAAACAGTAAGGAAAGTAGTAAAGTCGGACGGGGCCGACTATGTGATACCCTTCACCACTATGGGTATATTAAACAGGACTATTAACATGAAATTGGATGAAATAAAATATGTGATATTTATCTAAATGTGAATCTACCCAGATCTATCCATAAAACATGCAAATCGACTTTAATCAAATATAAATAGGCCATCCGTTGGGCTATGTCTGTACTTCTACAAAACGCAACTACGTAATTAAATGCTCAATTTAATTTGATTTAATCTGACTAACATGAGGAGTTTGATGCCCGATTTACTTGAAATCGGGCGAAAATATATATGGAAGCTCTATCCAAATATTAAGCGATTTCAAAAAAAAAACTTGTCACAGGTCAGGTTATACGAATTTCAGAACGTTTTGTTCCTATCAGCCCATTGGTTCATTGGTGCGTCAATTACTTAAAATCAATCTATAATAAAAGGGAGCTATATCTAAATCTGGACCGATTTTCACGAAAACAGCAGACATCACTCTAGGCTCAATTCACCACGTTGTGCCAAATTTCGTGCCAATCGAAAGATATATAGCGACATTGTTGCACCATTTACATGAAATCGGACGAAACTATATATGGGAGCTATATATAAATCTGGACCGATTTTCTCGAAACTTGGCTGACATCACTCTAGGCTCAATTTAGCACGTTATGCCAAATTTCGTGCCAATCGAAGGACATATACGGACTTTGGTGCACAATATATATGAAATCGGACGAAACTATATATGGGAGCTATATCTAAATCAGGACCGATTTTCACGAAACTTGACAGACATCATTCTAGGCTCAATTCAGTATGTTATGCCAAATTTCGTGCAAATCGAAAGATATATAGGGACTTTGGGGCACCATTTACATAAAATGGGACGAAACTATATATAGGAGCTATATCTACATCTGGACCGATTTTCTCGAAACTTGGCAGACATCACACTAGGCTTAATTCAGTACGATATGCCAAATTTCGTGCAAATCGAAAGATATAAAGGGACTTTGGGTCACCATTTACATGAAATCGGACGAAACTATATATGGGTGGTATATCTTAATCTAAACCGATTTTCTCAAAACTTGGCAGACATCACTCTAGGCTCAATTCAGTACGTTATGCCAAATTTCGTGCAAATCGAAAGATATATGGGACTTTGGGGCACCATATACATGAAATCGGACGAAACTATATATGGGAGCTATATCTAAATCTGGACCGATTTTCTCGAAACTTTGCAGACATCACTTTAGGCTTAATTCAGTACGTTATGCCAAATTTCGTGCAAATCAAAAGATATATAGGGACTTTGGGGCACCATTTACATGAAATCGGACGAAACTATATATGGGAGCTATATCTAAATCTGGACCGATTTTTACGAAACTTGGCAGACATCATTCTAGACCTTAATGATTAGGCTGTACCGAATTTCGTGCAAATCGAAAGATATATAGGGACCGTTTACATTAAATCGGTTAAATATATATATGGGAGGTATATCTAAATCTGAACCGATTTTTCCCAATTTCAATAGGGTTCGTCCTTGGGCCGAATAAGTGACCTATGCCAAATTTCATCCAATTCGGATCATAAATGCGACCTGTACTTTGTTTACAATTTAACATGGACAGACAGACGGACAGACGGACGGACGGACGGACGGACATGCATAAATCGACTTAGAAAGTGATTCTATGTATATTCTCAAAAGGAACCATGGGTCTATCTCGATTATTTTTGCCTGTTACAAACATATGCACAAAGACATAATATCCTGTACCACAGTTTGGTGAAGGGTATAATGAAAATAATCTAAAAAATTAAAAAATGAAAATATTCCAGCAATTATGTCTACTGAAAAAATATATACCATCAAAACATAACTAAAATTTGCAAAAGAGCAGCTTGATTGGCCTTTGTTGGTGTGGGGTAACATTTTATCGTCAGGTGAGACCAAAGTGTTTCTTTTTGGATCTCAAGGTCGTCGTCAATACGTTGTGAGTGAAACAAAATTCACCACACTGTGGCACAGGGTATTATGTCTTTGTGCATATGTTTGTAACAGGCAAAAGGAATCAAGATAGACCCATGGTTCCCTTTGAGAATATGCATAGAATCACTTTCTGAGTCGATTTATGCATGTCCGTCCGTCCGTCTGTCCGTCCATCCGTCCGTCCGTTCGTCCATGTATTTTTGTGAACGAAGTACAGGACGCCTTTATAATCCGATTGGGATGCAATTTGGCACATATCACTTATTTAGCACAAGGATGAACCCTATTGAAATTGGAGAAAATCTGTTAGGATTTAGATATAGCTCCCATATATAGTTTCGTCCAATTTTATGTAAATTGTGTACCAAACTTCCAATATTGGTCCAATTGACACAACATTTTTCACAGAGTACTTAATTCGGGCCAGTTTGATGTCTGCGAAGTTTTGTGGAAATCGGTTCAGATTTAGATATAGCTTCTATATATAGTTTCGTCCTATTTTAAGTAAATGAAGCAACATACTGGAAATATTGGTCCGATTGAGACAAAATTTTGCACAGAGTACTGAATTAGGTCCAGATTGATGTATGCGAAGTACACAATTAGGCTCAGATTGAAGTATGCGAAGTTTTGTTGAGATCGGTTCAGATTAAGATATAGCTCTCATATATATTTTCGCCCGATTTTATGTAAATGGTGCGCCAAAGAGCCTATGTTTATTCGATTTACTCGAAGTTTGGCAGTGGTGTGGTTAGAGTGATGTGTACTATAGTTGCAAAAATCGGTGTAGATTAGATATATCTCACATATATTTTTTCGCCTGTTCCATATATAGGAGAAAAAGTTGTGCTGCAGTATAACAAATGGTATATGCCACGGTTGCTCAATTTTATACGTACGAACAGATTTATACGTACTTCCACCTACATTATATTGCTCGATTTTATACAAATGGTACACAAAAGAATCCAATTGACATGCAATCTTTCATAGATTTCAGAATGGTATGTGTATGGGTTTTTAATCGGTTCAAATATCTATGTAGATCACACATGTATCTATGTAGATCACATATTACATGTCAATGGTTCTCTAAAGACTATATATCTCTTCTATCTACAAGATATTGTATCTATTAACATCTCTTGTATGCATCCAAAGGTCCACTTTTGGATATGTTCCCTATATTTTCATTTTTAGTACCTGTCAGTATATCTATCGGTCCGGCCGAACTAAACGCTTTTTCTCTTTATTTTTAGATTCTGTGAACTTGTTCAGGCAAATTGGCTTTTATTTTATATTTTGGATTTTTGTTGGGTAAAAAATGTTCATACCAAAAATCATGAATATTGGACCATCTTTCGGGATAACCGTACCCCAATAACTGGGTATTATCGTTAGGGTTTTTAACAGAATTGGATTTAATTTAATATATTTGGTTTTTATTGAGTGCCAAATATTCCTACCAAAAATGTGGCATTTCGGATTTACTTTTTCGTAAAAATGCAGATATGCACATCCGGTCCAATTTAATGTATTTGTAGACATTCTCCTATCGTAAAAAATCTTTAGCAGGATATTTCCGATCACATATGACGATACCACTTGATTTATAGTATTTTGAAGGTTTCAAACGAAGAGAGTGAAATTGTAATTCAGGATGATTAAAAACTTCTTCCTAGAATATGTTAAATAAATATATGTCCATACAATGACACCGCTTAATTTTGTGATCCATTAGCACATTATTGATTGACAGTGGTTTCTGAAGTATTTTCAATAAAGATATTAAATGAATTTATAACAAAATGAAAAATATACCTTCAATGAATACATGTGGTGATACGAAATTGATAAATACTGCTATACGCCATGAAGTGATATTCACAAACATACATATACTCGTATGTACGACACCAAACATTTTTCGTTCCATGCTAAATTAGCAACTCTACCTTTTCTAAGGTGGCAAAAACAACACCAAACATTTTAAAAATCCCACGGCGGCCTTTCTACTTTCACTCTTTAGCATTTTCACATACGGACACACACACACACTCACACAAACACATGTCAGTCTCTTGTATACATGTACGAAATGCTTATGGGAATAGCAAATGAATGACAGAGATTTAAGGTATTCGTTAGTGCAAATGATGCCTTTATTTCCGTTAGAAGAGAAAATACCGCATTGGGATATTACCCAATTTGTTAGGGGATTAACTGATAAGAAAAGTGTGCCGCTCCATTTCCTTTTCTTTTGAGCCCAATTGCCAGCGGTGGCAGCAGCAATAGCAACAGCACACACAAAATGAACTTTCTCGGTTTTTAAACATTTTCGAAATAATAAACCTTTCTTTCTCGAGAGATGAATGAAATAATCTCTTCCATAAGGATATCCGTATACGGATGTTAACTATGCCATATTACAAAATACACACACATAGATATTCTCAAGTGGATATTTTTGAATTGAAGGTAAAATGAAAGTAGTAAAAAATAAGAAGCTTATGTGAAGAGGAATTATTTACAATCCATTGCTTTAAAAAAGAAAATACTTTCATTCATCATTACAATGGGAATGCATGTATGTGGGTGTGCATGAGCTTTGTTAGTTAGTCCATGTCCCTAATCCTTAATTGTTATTATTCTTGATATATTTATTATTGTTTTATTTTTTTACCCTTCAACCCGCTGTGGTGCAGGGTATTATGTCTTTGTGCATATGTTTGTAACAGGCAAAAGGAAACGAGATAGACCCATGGTTCCTTTTGAGAATATGCATAAAATCACTTTCTAAGTCGATTTACGCATGCCCGTCTGCCCGTCCATGTATTTTTGTGAACAAAGTACAGGTCGCATTTATGATCCGATTTAGCATAGATCACTTATATGGCCCAAGGACGAACTCTATTGAAATTGGGAAAAATCGGTTCAGATTTAGATATAGCTCCCATATATATTTTCGTCCGATTTAATGTAAATGGTACACCAAAGTCCCTACATATCTTTCGATTTGCACGAAATTTGGCACAGCGTAATGAATTAGGTATGGTATGATGTGTGTTAAGTTTCCTGAAAATCGGTCAGATTTAGATATAGCTCCTATATATAGTTTCGTCCGATTTAATGTAAATGGTTCATCAAAATCCCTATATATCTTTCGATTTGCCGAAACTTGGTACAGCGTAATGAATGAGGTCTATATTGATGTGTATCAAGTTTCCTGAAAGTCGGTTCAGATTTGGATATAGCTCCCATATATATTTTTGTCCGATTTAACGTAAATGGTGTACCAAAGTCCCTATATATCTTTCGATTTGCCCGAAATTTGGCACAGCGTAATGAATTAGGTCTAGAATGATGCGTGGTAAGTTTTGGGAAAATCGGTTTAGATTTCTACATATCTCCCATATATATTTTCGTCAGATTTTAGGTCCCTATATATATCCTTCGATTTGAACAAAATTTGGCATAGCGTACTGAATAAGGTCTACTAATATGTGTGTTAATTTTCGTGAAAATCGGTTCAGATTTAGATATAGCTCCCACATATAGATTCTATTTTTAACAACGCGGCGTTCCGAATAGCGTGTATCAATTTTGCTATAAATCGTTTTCCATAAATTTTCCCCACGCAGACGGCTCTAAATCTGCTCGAATGAAATTAAAGTTAGGATAGGTTGGAGAAAGAGGGAACATAAACATGCAATTGTTATACCCAAAGTGGTGAAGCTACTTTCCTTACTGGTTCTTTTATAATTCTCTATTTCTGTCATAAAAATAGTTTAATAGTAGAAATTGTATTTACGAATTTATATAAATCTAGATAATTCCGATGCACATCATTTCAAAGCATATAATCATCTCATCATATCAAACAATTACAAATATGTTTGTGTAGGTCTACGGAATTATACTATTTTTATGTAAGGTATATATGTTTTATCGAAGAGTTGGTCATGTGTGGTGTATCAGAAGAGGAGTTGCCCTACAGACGCCATCATCGGATGTTATGTTGGTTTCATAAAATATTACTAAGTACAATCAACGGATCAAATCGGTTATTTATTCGATTTAAATTAAATTTACAAATTTTTTAAATGTTGACAATATAAGAAAAAGTAGACTAACGGATCCCTTCTTGGACTTGATAAGGGCAATTTAAGGTAAAAATATAACAATGTTCAAAGTTTCAATGAAACAGGATATTCCGTTCGCTTTATATGAGATTGAAAATTTTTCAAACCTTGGACAATTTTTGGGGAGGTACTAGAAGGAATGGTTTCATAATTTCCAATATTATACAGGTATAATTAAAATATTAGGTTGTGCAAAGTTTTGTCCAAATTGCATAGTTCGCACGATATTATCAAATTAATTGTCAGCAAAATTTGGACAATTGTTTGGGGGAGGAGCCAAACGGAATGGACCTATATTCCTCATATTCGATTTAAGTTTGGAAGAAATTTTAGGATGTACAAAGTTTGGATAAGGCAGACAGACGGACGGACATTTGTAAATCGAATACAAATTATCAGAAACTTATTTGGTCCAAAGAGATATGGGGTTTAATACCTTATTAGTCATAAGGCTGAGGGTATAATTACGGATGTAGGCAGTGTTGCCAAAACTTTGTTGAGGAAAAATGCTAGAAAGTGCTAAAAAGTTTAAAAAAGTGCCAGAAAAAAGTGCTAAAATTTATAGAACAAAATTGTTGATATTTAATAATGAGATATTCATCAGAGATCCCATAGTCGATTTAGCCATGTCCGTCCGATTGAGGTCGCAATATTGAAGACAGGGCTTTGGGATTTTGCACATACATTGCTACTACTCCTATTACCCAAAAAGGACCGATATATTCCATTTAAAATACCCCAGTATTTGATTTTTTAAGCTTTTGGGCACATTTTTGAATCTGAATTGCAGTAATTTTGTATTTTGGGTTCTCCATGTATAGATAGTCTTCTTAGTAAAAATTATGAATATTGGTCCACTTTTAATGGTTGTCCTCATAAACACGTTTTACAATCGCATTGACTTTAATTTGATAGTTTAAATTCTCGTTGAATAAAAAATCTTTTATTTAACAAATATATGTTTGCCGAAATTTTTCTATTTTGGTCCTTATTCTGACATAATCCTGATATAAAGGGATGCGCTCGCATTTTCTGTACTCTAAAGTGGTTATAACTTGGTTTCATATTATTTTTAGAAAGTTTCAACGTAATTCATGTTCATGATTTTTACATCGCTCTCATATTAATTTGGTTTTTCATTTTCCCAAATAAGCAATCTACTAGACAATGTCATAGTCACCACATGGTCAGGTACCATTTTTTAAGAAATTTGGAATGCACGGCACATGCTAGATAGCATTGGAAAATCAAATTCACCGCGTGAAACATCGGGAAAATTCAATGCGTCTATATGAAATCGAAAAACGGGAAATTTTTTTGGATTCAAAACTAAATTGTTAAGAATTTCTAAAAAATAAATAAATGCTAAAAAAAAGTGCTAGGTTGCATATCAATCGATTTGGACGAAATTTCGCATAGCGTACTGAATTATGTCTTGAATGATGTGTGTTAGGTTTCGTCAAGATAGGTTTAGATTTAAATATAGCTCTCATATATGTTTTCTTCCGATTTAATGTAAATGGTGTACTAAAGTCCATGTATATCTTTCGATTTGGACGACATTTTGGCATAGCGTACTGAATTAAGTCGTGAAAATCGGTTCAGATTTGGGTATAGCTCATATATATATATATATATATATATTTCTCCGATTTTATGTAAGTGGTGCACCAAGGACCCAAAAAATGGCCGATAGGCACACAACACACTGAAACCTGTGACAAGTTTCGCTGCAATCGTTTATGATTTAGATAACTCGAAAATATAGTTTTGTCCGATTTTGGGTAAATGATGCACCAAGGACTCAATGTTAGGCCGATTGCCAAACAATTTTGCACAGTGTACTGAATTAGGTCCACATTGACGTATGCAAAGTTTTGTTGAAATCGGATCAGATTTACGGATCAGATTTGCACCAAAGACCCAAAGTTAAACCGATTGACACACATTTGCAAAACGTACTAAAGTTAGTATAACATAGCGTAAGGAAAGTTTCATTGAAATGTTAAGTCGATTGGCACAAAAGATTGCACAACGAGTGTCCGATTGAGATTTGCTTTAAATCGGTTTACGTAATTATGGCTCATTCTCTATCTATCCAAATGAAGAGTTTAGAATAATTTACAGAATGACATGCTTATGGATTGATCTAAGTCGTTTTATACTTCGATATAGATCACATATTTTAGTTCGTCCAATTTCATGTCCTTCGAAAATGCGACATCTGTTAGAATGCATCTGTTAAATATACCCAAAGTGGGCCCCGTCCGACTTTACTACTTTTCCCTACTGGTTTACTTTACATTTGAGTAGAAATTTTCACAGGATCGAGTTAAGTCCAGGGGAATCTATCACAAATTTTTCATGACGTTCCCTGAGTTCGCCAAAGAAATGACACAAAGACTTTATTTCGTCTGATTAATCACCTTAAACACCATTAATGAACTTTTCGTGAAAAAATTGCCTGCTAAGCACTTCCTTTTTAAAAATATAACAGGAAATATAATTTAGCTGATGAATAGGTTTTATGAGCAAATTATATTTCTCATTATCATTGAAAATATGACGCCTAAAAATGGTTAGCACTGTCTTCTTTTTTGTCTTAACTCACATTATTTTTATTATTAATGTCCGACCTTCATAATTAAAGCTGATCAGTAATCGCCTTTATACAGCTTAATTATTCTAATTAATTATTTCTTTTTATTATGAAAAATTTCAGACAGCCAGTCGGTCAGTCCGCCATGGTGCTTAGAAACAAAAAAACACGTACATCTATCATAGTTGTCAAGAACAAAGGAAACAACAACAACGACAACAACTGAAATACAATAAAATGCCATTTTCATGTCCTTACGTGACTCTCTTAACACACAAAAATTGTACGAAGGCGAACGAACAATGAAATGTTTTGCCAACAATGCTCTCTGGAGAACAATAATTTTTTGCAAATCTTTTAATGTTCAAATAACACAGAGGCCATCATCAGCATCATCATTGTCGTCATAAAATAACAACAACTAAATTCACACGAAAAAAGCAGAACAAAGATAAATGAAGCCAAGCAAGTGCACAGCAAACATGAAATGTCCCATCTTAAGTGGTTCTAACGTCAAAATTTGTTAATGTACTCGAGAATAGAGAACACCAAGAAGCAGAAGACGAACTCAACAGAACTGAATTGAAAAGTGGCATGCTCTCCTGCATCTTCAATGATTAGAACAAAAACAAGAACTAGAAGAAGCAGAATACCATGTTTTCCGAACACAAACAACGAATGAGTAATCGAAAACACCAACAGTCACCAAAAAGTCTGAAGAATGTCCTGACCTGCCTACTTGTTACAATACTGCTGTTGTT
Source organism: Musca vetustissima (assembly GCF_032173495.1). Classification (NCBI taxonomy): domain Eukaryota; kingdom Metazoa; phylum Arthropoda; class Insecta; order Diptera; family Muscidae; genus Musca; species Musca vetustissima. Next base: position 14,729 of record NW_026884033.1, read on the forward strand.
TGAAGGACACGGTATAGGGGCAACACCCATAACTAGATTAAGACGACAAAAGTCGGAGCAGTACCAACAGCAGCATCAGCATCATCTAAATCACAATCTTCCACAACAGTTGCTGCAGCAGCAACAACAACAACAAAAGTTTCCAGAAAAAAGTACTTCGGATTGTGAGCACAAAAGTTTGGTTGAACTCATCAAGACTAGTCCCATAATACTTAAAGCTTTGGGTTCCCACATATTTAGTCCGACTGAAAGCAACAACTACAACAAAAACAATAACTACGATGAAGATGTTGATCTGCCTGGCGGACATAGTGACGATGATGTTTTATTATCGTCCTGGCAAAGTGAACGAATTCAATTTGCCAGATACAAAGCGACTTCATCATCGTCATCAGCAGCAACGTCATCGTCGTCAGCATCATCATCGTCGTCTGAATCCTCATCATCATCATCGTTCGGTTCATCCGCATATCCAGCCTCCCAGTTGAATGCAAAAAGTCTACTAGAAGAGCACATAGCGCAGACCAGACAAAAGCCAAACGGGCCATATTCCCTTGACATGATGACAGCAAAAAGTGACGCCATTCTGTCCTATTCATCCCTGGATAGTGATGCCCTTTTAATAACATTAACACCGGACACCATTTACAAAGGAGCTTCGCTTTTGAAAACGGCAACAAATGCCGCAGTTACTCCAGCCAACACTCGAAATGCAGGTAGTGGTGCTTTTGGCAGTGGCAACGGCAGTGGTGGTGGTATCAATTCTGCTGATCCAGTTGATGCAGCCAATGATGGTGACACATTGTATTCATCGTCGGAATCTGCGGTTGAGGGGTAAGTGCAAAAGCTTAGATATCATTATTTTGTAAATGACTTTTGTAAAATGCAGATGCAGAAAGAGGGATTTAGGGATGAACTTTTAATAAGTTTTCAGGATTTAAAGAAAACAAGTGAAAAAGCGTTAAGTTCGGCCGGCCGAACTTTGGATACCCTCCACCATAGATATACTAAAAGGTAGTTGAAATGAAAATGTATGGAAAATACCAAAACCATAATGTGAACCATGTTCCAGAAAATGTTGATTTCATCCAACCTGTGCCTATCTTATTATTCTTCCAAACTTAGTTAAGGTTCGAAAATGTGGACTATCGGTCCACTCCCTCTGATACCTCCCACACTAGTGCTAGGTCTAAATGCCGGTTATAGTTCATGTATAGTTCATTATCGAACCTTACGTTCTAACTTTATCTCGATATCCTCCGCAGGTTTAATGATTACGACAGACTCTTAGAACCAAACCCAAAACGCGGAACAAATTAGATAACTATTTTAATATAAAAAGGGGGTTTATAAGGGGACTACCCCAAAAAGGGGGCGAATATAAATAATATTTGGTAGGGAGATTTGTTACCATATACGACTACAAAATACCAAATAGCAGCGAATTCGGCTGAAAAACGCGGTCAAGAACCCCAAAATACGGAATATTGGGGGTACTCTTATATGGGGCTACCCGAATAAATGGACCTATATTCATAATTTTTTGTGGAGAAATTTGGTACCTGTTAAGAACTCAAAATACTAAATTACAGCCTATTCGGTGGAAAAATACGATCAAAACCCCCAAAATACCGAAAATTAGAAGGTGCCGTTATATGGGGGCTACCAGAAAAAGTGGACCTATACTCATAATTTTTTGTGGAGAAACTTAGAACCCAATAAGAACCCAACGTATCAAATTTCAGCGAATTCTATTGAAAAACTCGGTCAAGAACCCCAAAATACCGAAAATTGGGGGGTACCCTTATATGGGAGCTATGCCTAAACGTGGACCGATATATCCCATCTTCGAACCTGCAGACAAAAGACAACCCTATGCAAAATTTCAGCACCCTATCTCAATTCCTTCAGAAGATGGCGTGATTACAACAGACGGACGGACGGACATGGCTAGATCGTGAATATATATACTTTATAGGGTCGGAAATTAATATTTCGATGAGTTACAAACGGAATGACAAAATTAATATACCCTCCATACTATGGTGGAGGGTATAAAAATGAGATAAAGGGAAGAATTTAAGGAAATGAATATCCTTTAAGGTATTTACAATTCCCAGTTCACTTGCAATACATGAGGATTTTTATACCCTTCACCACATGGTGGTAATTGGTGCATCAAAGTCCCTAAATATCTTTCGATTTGCACGAATTTAGGTATGGCATACTGAATTAAGTCTAGAATGATAGGTTCATGTTAATTGTATACCATGTAATCAATTCATGTCTGATTGAGATTAAATTTTAAACTGTGCAGCATACCAAATAGCATGTGTCAAGTTTGCTTTAAATCCACTTAAAAAATTTAGCTAAGTTTGCGGAATGACATGTGTACGGATTTATGTTAGTCGGTTTAGATATAGATGTAGATCACATATTTATGTTCGTTCAATTTAATGGCAATGTTCCTTTAAAGAGGTCGATGTCTGTTAAGATACATATGTAGAATATATATCTTAACAGTGGTGAAGAGTATCATAAAGTCGGCCCAGCCCGACTTTACTATTTTCCTTACTGGTTAATAATAAATTTGTGGGTTAAATTAAGATTTAAGATTTTTAAGCAAGACTTCGACCAGAGACTACCATCTTAACAAATGCAAATATGTGGATGTTATTTTTGTCATGGCCCAGCCCGACTTTACTATTTTCCTTACTGGTTAATAATAAATTTGTGGGTTAAATTAAGATTTAAGATTTTTAAGCAAGACTTCGACCAGAGACTACCATCTTAACAAATGCAAATATGTGGATGTTATTTTTGTCATGGGAGTAGAATTACACCTCGGAACGTCTGTTCCGAACACTTTTAATGCATGCGGGGATAGAGCGAAACCTTGGAGCTCGCATTCACCACAGCTCTATTGCGATGAGATGCAATTAATGTGGGAATGGGTACATTTTTGGAGGTTGTTCCGTATTAGAACGGATATAGAGACTTTTATTCTTCTTACACCACTCGGTTCAGAACAGACCTATTTGGACCCATTCTTTTGGGGCAGTACCGCTTGGTCCCCCAGCTCCATCATGAATTGTGACATTCAGTCCTATGTAATGACCAGGGGGTAAATCGCTGTCCGAGCAAATTTGTAGCTCAACACATTACAAACTGAATGATTACCACGGACCACCTCACCATCATCGTCTCATCAACCATGGGAATGCTGATAGGCAAAGTGTTAGAGATTTCTCCAATCGCCGCTTCAGAGTCTATCCCCTCATATCCTCCCTCGGTTAGGTGAGATGGAAGATCTGAGCTCGATATATACCTGCAGGACAAATTCCTGTCGACGAAACAACGAGTTTCAAATTTTAGGCATCAAATATTCGGATATATGGATACGACAGCTATGTTCGTTGGCGGTTACGTTCTCACTGACGTCATCTGTAAATGACAGAGCATTCCATCGGCCCTCAAACCACACCAAACTGTTGTTATACCCTTCACGGCACTGTGGTACACGGCATTATGTCTTTGTGCATATGTTTGTAACATGCAAAAGGAAACGAGAAAGACACATGGTTACTTTTGAGAATATGCATAGAATCACTTTTTAAGTCGATTTATGCATGCCCGTCAATCTGTCTGTCCATGTTAAATTGTAAACAAAGTACTGGTCGCATTTTTGATTCGAATTGGATGAAATTTGGCACAGCCCATTTATTTGGCCCAAGGACGAACCCTATTGAAATTGGGAAAAACCCGGTTCAGTTTTATATATTACTGCCATATAAATTTTCGTCCGATTTAATATAAACGGTGCTCCAAAGTACCTATATATCTTTCGATTTGCACATGGTCGGTCCCGTCCGACTTTACTACTTTCAATTCCAAATACAGCAATTAAGTCGAATCCAAATTTCTTGCTAAAGGAGTATGTATCATCGGTCATAACCTATTTTTTTGGATTTTTTCTTTAACGATTTGTATGCGTAGGTTCTTCCATGATAAAACCTACAACTATTTTCGTTTTAAATAAAGTTAAATGTTAAAACAACATTTTTACCAAAATAATGGAAAATATTTACCTATGAAATGTATTTTGTATGTTCTCTCTAATCCAATTCATTGCCAATGATTTGAAACCATCACCAACACTAATTAAACATGATTTTCCAATACATCAGCTCTAATTAGGCTACCTCTCACACTCATGTTTCATATTCGATTTTTTTTTGCAGACAATTAAATGCAACCATAGAACCATTATCGTGTTTCGATGGGAATTTATTAAAAATGTTGCCGACAGATTTAATTATTTTTGGCGAATTAATAACAATGGACCAGCAACAACAGCCACAACAACATCGTCATGGTTATTCTGTAGACACATCAATGCCATCGTCGCCATCATCATCAGCATCCGTCCACCAGCAATCACAACACCAACAGAGTAACCATCAGCCGTCACAACAAACCAAACAAATCCTGAAGATCAGCATAAATGGTTTACATCGTTGGTCAGCACAATTTGAAAGTTTTATATGGACACATTTAGGTAAGTTTTGGAATATGTGCGCCATGTAGAAAATTAACTGTCTATGTCTATATTACTACAGTAAAACATATTTACAAGAATATTGTCGATGCGAATATATATCCAACGAATGAAAACTATTTTCAAAGTTACACTGCATAAAACCAAAAAGGAATTTTCCAAGATGAAGTCAAGTTTATGAAATACTACCCTATCGAGTACGAATGGTATTGGGACAACATAATTAGAGTTTTGTATGTTTGCTCCCTCCACCAGTAATCAATTTGTTATTTCGTTTACAACACATGGAATAGAGGATATATTTTTGACCAGAATGAAATTCTATTTCAATTTTACCAGTCCCGTTTGCATATTCAGATCACGATAAGGGTAGTTATTTAAGATAGAGCTGTTGGTTCGGAAATTTTTACTGAAAATGCGATATAGGTAGCCTTATAATATATAACAATATCGACAGGTACGGTTATATGGGGGCTATATCAAAACATGGACGCAGAGACCCCATTTTCCATACCAGTATTAGTTTTGGCATTAAAAACATATGAGCCAAACTTTGGCCGCCAATGTCAAGTGGTTCGCATGTTAATGAGTTTATATCCAATATTTGGGTAAATACACAAAAGGCGGTCTTTTATATGGGGGCTAACAGAAAACGTAGGCCTACGTCGATACAGTTTTGCATGGATATTTGGTACCCATAGAGAACTCCCAGTACCATATGATTGTTAAATGCGGCTAATAGACAGAAATTACATAAAATCGGGAGGTACGGTTATATGGGGGCTATATCAAAACTTGCTCTCAGACACCCCATTTCCCATACTAGTATTAGTTTTGACACGTGTTTAAAGTATTGTAAAACTATCCATTTTAAATCGATTTGATATTATAGAAACCTTACCGACTCAATATAGTAAACACCGAAATAAATACCCGCAAATGGGTATTTACCCACGCATTGGGTATTTATCAGGTAAATACCATCTCTAGGCTCTATATATGCATCGATTTAATAAACAACTGCATAGTTTAAAACATGAACCATTATTAAAACATTTCTGGAAAAATGTTTTTTTTTTATTCAACAGGAATCCGATATGAAGAAAAAAAAAACAATAGTCACTGGAAAAATTATGTGAAGCCGATATGAAAACTTAGACCAATATAGATACTGTATTTACCGTCCAATGTTTCGGAATTTATTAAAGCCTTTAAAACACCAAAGAAGAAAAAAAGGTTGTTAAGTTCGGCCGGGACGAACTTTTTATACCGTCAACAACGTGGGATACGGACATTTATGGTGTTATGTGATATTAGGTTGTTCATGCTCATAGTGTTCCAAAAATTAGTTGGAAAACTTACGGGACATGACCAATACAAAATACGAATAATGGCATTATATGGGGGAACTGGCCCAATGTTAACAATTTTTAATATTTCAAAAATTTTTTAATCTCAATGAGAATCGAAAATATTACGTTGTGAACTTATTCGTCCTAAGCGGAGAAACCTTAGTTATTTGGTACATGATTTTGATGAAATCGGATGAAAGTATCATGTAAAGCGAACAGACATAGGCTCCTATATTTGGACCATTTGCATAAAAGCGGACTAAAGGATATATGTGAGCTATATTTAAATCTGAACCGATTTCAACCAAACTTAGCATACATCAATCAAGACTTAATTCAATACTCTCTGCAAAATTGTCATAAATGCGACCTGTACTTTGTTCGCAAAAATACATGGACGGAAAGACAGACGGACATGCATAAATCGACTCAGAAAGTGATTCTATGCATATTCTCAAAAGGAACCATGTCTATCTCGTTTCATTTTGCCTGTTACAAACATATGCACAAAGACATTACACCCTGTACCACAGTGTGTTGAAAGGTATAACTACAAAATTTACGAAAAGATTTAAAATACCGAATATGTGGGATACCGAGAAAAATCGAGCGATATATACCAGTTTCAATTCCAATAATCACAGATGTAACATAAATTTAGGTTTAGAATTCCTATCTTCAATATTGCAGAAGTGTATTAGTTTGCTTTAATAAATATGTCATATCGACAGCATTTATTTCAATTTGCATGGGCTTAAAGAACACGGCGATACTAGAGATCTAATTCTGAACAGACTAACTAACTATGTGTTGAATGGACTGACAGCCATGAATAATCGGCTCAGATTCTAAATAGAATACCATTAATTAATCTATTGTTTATTTTAGCATGTTCTAGAAAATACAATTTTTGTCATTTAATTATGCTGTCCTACTTTCAAATACAGCTTCCAATTACCCTACATGAATTTGTATTTTGATTTTGTATTTGATTTTGCGACAAAAGGGAGAAAAAATGAAGGACATGTTTCACACGCATTCATGATGGTGTCAATGGTTTCGTTTCATTTGACTTTTCCCTGACTTGTGCCAATTTGCATAAGTACCTGATTTCTTTGTTTCGATTTTTTTCGCATTCACCCAACTAGTTGAACGGAAGGAACTATGCATGTTTCGATGCTACTACTCTTTCATCGGATCACTTGAATACAACAAAAAGAGAAATAAGTTATGAGTGTGTTTCATGCTGTTCCGCACTTCTTCAAAGTTTCAGTGATGCGTTAACACATATCTTATCGATTTTTTTACCCAGTATGGGTTTCAGTGATGCACACGACACAAATACACATACCCTCAGCCACTATGTGGTTGTCCTTTATAAAATATGCACATGCATAACTTGAACCATACGTATCGTGCAACATGAAGCTGCATACAAACTAACAATTGACTTCATTTTACATTCAGGGTGCATTGACTTGTTTTTCCTTTTCCATTTTATTTGTTTTTTTTTTTTTTTTTTTTTTGTTTTTAATTTTTTATCTGTGGTTTCATGTTACTTTTTTGGTTTCTATTTAATTTTGTGTTTTGTATTCTTTTGCATTGCAACTTTTGAACTGGGTGTTTTATTTAGGGCTTCATCAGTGTTGTTTTTTATTTTTTTACTGCTGCCGTTGTTGTTGTCTGTCTTTGCTTTATGTGAAAGAATGATAGAAAGCTGGAAAATTTATTGAGGGTAAAATTGAGATTTGTTGAAGCACTTCTGATTCGCGTGACTTTATTATAAGTGAATGTTCGCTCGGTGCGAACGTTTCCATTTAATTGAGAATTCCATATAGTATTTCAATTGACACATTTCCCCCCTTCGTGGAACATAAATCATCATTTGAGAGATTTAAACCTTTAATCCGATTGAAATGAGATCTTACAAACCAGGAATGCAGGTAGGTATGCTTTAAAATTGAAATGGAAATTTAGTTTAGAATGTATGGATGAGATTATTGGTAAATTAGAATTAAAGAACATTAAGCCATAACGGGGATACAACGTGAAATAAGTAGAAAATTTGTCCAGGTGTTGTGTTGTAACGTGAAATAAAATGTTGATGTACATTTTCAGTAGGGAAAGGGTACCATCTCAAAATCTGGATTTGTGCAGCATTATATATCTACAGGATATATTCACCTTGAGGTGGAGGGCATCAACATTCTGTACCTTCATATTATTGCTGTGCCATTTTAAATAGTCTGCTAGAAGGCTGATGTCTGTGGAAATTAAATACCGAATAACAGACACTTAGTCAGGAAAACTAAAAATAAGCGGGACATAGCATTTAACCTTTAACAACAAATGGAATCTATAGCAAAACGTGGATTGATATATCACATTTGCAATACCAACTATTGTGGGAGTACTAGCAATGTACACCCTTGATCTTAAGACATTTTTGTACAACCAATACTAGATGAGAATCTTACTTCTCATATGTAGAACCTAAGCAAAACCTAGACTTAACATATTAAGTCATTTTCACATAAAAATATGTAACGAGCGTGGGTGAAAGATTGTTGAAAATATCATTTTAGCTTCTGATGAACTACCTGGCCTGGCACGCATGTATCTCCGGCCTTATTGCTCGCCAGATGGGGTGGGTTATTGCCATGATTCATCAGTCAAAATCGCCAGCTACAAGTTTTAAAATTTATTTATGCGTGCTCAATAATGCAGAGAAGATGACATAATAAAGACACAAGCAAAGAAAATTATAGTAAGAAGAATGTCTATAGCCTAAGGAAGTAGAAAGATCTGTTCATCCAACTGTTGACTTACACGTGCATAGGTGAAAAACGCACGCTTGCCCACCCAACCTGTTTACCATACCAATCCAAAATAAAATTGAAAAATTGTCCATAGTAAACCCATACGAACTCATCCTAAATAATTTTTCCCAACCCCTTTTGCGAATCAAACTCTATTTCTGTCTTATTCCATATTCATATTAACAAAATTTATTCAAAACAAATCCATATTAATTTATTCTAAAAGTATAAGCAATTTTAACAACTAATTACATCATTAAATTTAATCTAGAGAACTAAAAACTATAATCCAGAACACAATTATTAAGCATAGAAAATCAAAAATCTATATATAGGTATGAAAGATCAACAAAATTGAATAACAATATTCAAGTAAATATGAGACCGATTTCAAGAAAAAATATAGTAGACAAATGATCACCTCAATAAACCATCATCCTTACTAAGCAATAACTAGCTTTGATAAATACAAAATTCGAAAACAAAACAGCAAATGATATTAATTAAAAGTATACAAATTAATGAGAATTCATATTCAAATCGCAGAATATTAAATCATAGAAAACAATCGACGATGAAACAAATTTATAAAAATATATAGCTGAAAATCAATGTAAAGCATTTATGTTATATTTATATGTGTGTATGTCTGCATCATGTTACATCTGTACAGATCAGCTGTGAGTGCATTGACCTGCGCTCATGCTGATGTACATTGCAGAATAATATATGTATGTGTGTGTAAAAATTTGATATGAAAGAAAAATTTTAAATCAACAATTATAAATATATTCAATAAGTTATTATGATTAAAATATCATCATAAAAAACAATGTTCATTTTCTTTTGTGTATAAAATAAAAATCAAATCGCTTTGTTTTGTTGTTATAACAGAAGTTCACAATCGAAACAAAAGACTACTAAGTGAAGCAGTGCTTCTCAAACTGTATACCCTCTGTCAATAGTTCAACAGAGCGAGGTATTGTGTTAACAGCCAGTCGTCTGTTAACATAATAACATTAACATAACGATTGCTGTTCAACATACACAGACCAGAAATAAAAAGGAAACAACAAACAAACACAACAATAGGGTTATATCCTCTTTTCAGTAAAATAGATATTTTGCACAATTTTAAATATTTAATTAATTCAAATTAATTAGAAATATTTTATTTTAACAAATATAAAAAAACTGAAAAGAACCCAATAACCCAGAGAGAGAGAGATAACGGTTAACCCTCTCTGAATTATATATTGTTGGTGTTAGTCTATTGCCAGTATAACAGTTTTATGACTTTCGTTGAATTGCGGTGCTCCCACGATGAAAGGCCTTTCAGGAGGGGGATGGTGGAGGTCACAAAAATCTCCACAACTTCTCTTGAAATTTAATTATTATGCAAATTTTTATTTCGTGTGGTCCGTATGCCAGTTACTAATAAATGAACTTGGTTAATTATGATTCTTTTGTGGTTTCTTTTTTTAATAATTTATAATCTTTAGAATTTTTGTTGTTAACTTTTTTATATTCTATACTCTTTTTGTTTGGCGACTCATCATATCGCACACACAAACACACGTAATTTTATATCGTTTCTATTTGTTTCACTTTCAATTGTTTCTATATGTTTTGTGATTATGTTTTCGAGACAACAATACTTATCAAAATGATTTTCTTATTTGTTGATCTTATAAAACTTTTTCTAATGATTTAAACAATTTTTTTTCAAGTCTTGCTTGAATTTCTTTTTTTCGTGATTGATTTTTTTTTTCAGCACCAAATCTTCTTTTCTTTCTTGTAAATCAAGTAATTCTTTATTCAACTTCACACTTGTTTGCACAACTGCACTACAGCTCAACTGGAGATTTCGGTAGCCACTGAAAACCACAAATTTTGTAATCTCTCTCCTAGAGGAAACAGCTTGTGGACTTGAGAGGGGTATGGCTTTTTTTCCTTATGTGCCGGGGAAAGGAAATCTGAGAATAGTGGACGAAAACATACACACAAACTATTAGCGATCAACTAAAACAAAATTTTATCAAATTTTCCTTGATCTTACCAGCGATTGTGTAATCAAAGGTGATTTAATTAAAAGAAAATTTGCACAGCAAAGGTAGAAATACAATCAACCTTATATATTATGCCAATACTTTCCAAAAATCAGCAACAATTCTAGATCAGGAAAAACACCAAAATCCGAAGAAAATTGTGCAGGGCAGGATTAAGACGGTGACAAATTCCAATCAAAATGGCCAATATGTCTCCTCGTTCACGGTGATTCAAATAGCTGAATCACCCATACTAACCCGAAATTCAAAAATTAATATGGCATCTTCGTCATTTCATACATCCAAAATACATAGTAGTTAATTGGTGTTGGTAGAAGAAAGAGAAAGTATGATCATCATAAAATTTCACCACTTTCGCCAAGGGGATATTTGTGACAACATTCATGTCATCACTGTTAATAACAGGAAGTAGTCTACAGAAAAAACTTACAGAAAACCATACAACAAAACATTTCTGCTCAAGCAATTGACTGGCGAAAACAAAAATGCATAAACAAAATAAAAAGCCAAAAAAAAAAACGATAATATTAAAAATGAACCACAGCGGGGTTGATCCTGCGACCTTCCGAACGCTAATCCACGATGCTACCTCTGGACCAAGCTAGTATTAGACGAAGGTTTGTTTAACTGCGCTATCAAGTAAACTAATATAACAGTTTACAAGATCAATGTAGAAAGAGGGAAGAAGAAGCATCAGTGTAATAAAGAGCTTTTCTAGACATTATTCTAAAAATAGAATATTACAGAATATTAACAATATAACATTCCACCTCTCATATTACAGAGCACATGTAACAAAAATTATTATTTTACAGAAGAGCTTCTGATTGCCAAGTCAGAGGTGGGCGAATGTCAAATATTGGGGGCCAATAAAAAATAAAATAACAAAATTCAATCACTTATCTACATGCGCCCCTACAAATACATATATCAGAAGAGATAGTTAACATACACACCAATATCGACTATTTAGTTCCTTTGTTCTTATAGTACGTATTTCCAAAAATACCTTCATATCTTAACACTACACACCAATTCTGACAAAATCTAGCTCTATACAAAACTCTTGTAATTTAATACCAATCAGCACACAAGTACGTACCTCAAAAATCCAACTGAAGTAATTTGTCCAAATTTAATGATTCAGTCCGATCAGTTCACTCAAATCGTTAGTACACATAAGTACGAATTTGCAAAATTACATCCATTGCCCAATTCCAGAATTCCAGCTCTATCAAATCACCGAAACCGAAATTGTATAAAATGTAGTACCATTGAGTACACATTAATATAAACTTCCGTACGTACCCACCTCAACAATCCAATAGAAATCATATTTCCTAATTCCAGCCCGATTGGTTTACCTAAATCCAAATTGTATTATATTTATTACCACCTTGTACCCATAAGTACAAATTTCCGAAACTACATCCTACTATTCAACAGTAATCATACATATTTCCAAATTTCAGAATTTCAATATTATCGGTTCTCCCAAATCTAAATTGTACCAAATTTATTACACATAAGTACGAATTTCTAAAACGTCCTACATGTCCCAACTCCACACTTCAACAGTAATCTTAAGATTCATTCTAGGCCTAATTCATTACGCTGTGCCAAATTTCGTGCAAATCTAAAGATATATAGGGACTTTGGTGCACCATTTACATTTAATAGGACGAATATATATACGGGAGCTATATCTAAATCTGAACCGATTTTCAGGAAACTTAACACACATCATCCTAGGCCTAATTCATTACGCTGTGCCAAATTCCGTGCAAATCGAAAGATATATAAGGACGTTGGTGCACCTTTTACATTAAATCGGGCGAAAATATATATGGGAACTATATCAAAATCTGGACCGATTTTCATGAAACTTAACACACATCATTCTAGGCCTAATTCATTACGCTGTGCCAAATTTCGTGCAAATCGAAAGATATGTAGGGACTTTGGTGCACAATTTACATTAAATCGGGCGAAAATATATATGGGAGCTATATCTAATATTGAACCGATTTTCAGGAATCTTAACACACATCATTCTAGGCCTAATTCATTACGCTGTGCCAAATTTCGTGCAAATCGAAAGATATGTAGGGACTTTGGTGCACAATTTACATTAAATCGGGCGAAAATATATATGGGAGCTATATCTAAATCTGAACCGATTTTCAGGAAACTTAACACACATCATTCTAGGCCTAATTCTCTACGCTGTGCCAAATTTCGTGCAAATCAAAAGATAGGTAGGGACTTTGGTGCACAATTTACATTAAATCGGGCGAAAATATATATGGGAGCTATATCTAAATCGGAACCGATTTTCATGAAACTCTGCATCATACATCATTCTAGGCCTAATTCATTACGCTGTGCCAAATTTCGTGCAAATCGAAAGATATATAGGGAATTTGTTGCACCATTTACATTAAATCGGACGAAAATATATGGGAGCTATACTATTTGGCTGTTAAGTCAAATATATTGTTTCTGGTCTCTCTAGAGGTCACGAAACTGTACATGGGGAAAATGCTAATGAATAAGCATATTGAGAAAGTCAAATAGACGCAGACTTTTGTTCGAAAAAATTCAAAATTTCCATTATAGGCTCTTCACATTTATTATAGAAGGGCAGAGACCGGGTGGGGGAGCTATACGTAAATATTCTAATAGTATTTAGTATTACCATTAACGCACTAGATTATAGCTATACAATTTTGCATAAAGTTCCGGTTTTGTTGAAGCGCGACATATATCGATTTTGAATGGATGATATTTCGAGGATGAAATAATACAAAAAAAAAAATTCTAAATGCACTTTTATAACCCGAATACGGGAAATCTAGTCAAGGAAAAACATGGCTGCTTTGATAATGATGTTTGGTATTGCAAATGTCATATATCGGTCTAAGTATTGGTCTAGCCCCCACATAAGGGTCCCCCAATATTCGGTATTTTGGGGATTTTAGACACATTTTCCAATCGAGCTGGCTGTAATTTATTATCAAGTTTTAAAAAGTTCGGCCGTTAACATAGTTTTTTACTTGTTATATTCTGATAATGTAGTGTTATTACAACACCAGGAGGTGGATATTTCGCAGAATTTTCCCGACACGGAAAATAGTTTCGCAGAAAATTTAAGTCTTGTGGTAGTATCAGATGGATATCCCCGTGCGACTATATCGCTCCGCTCACAAGAAAAACATTAGAAAATCAAATCCAACATACGGAAACTTCAATGTGTCGATGTGAAATCGAGAAACTACAATTTTTTTGGAGTAATGCTAAAAATTTTGAAAAAATCTTGGAACAAATTAAAAATGCTAAAAAAGTGCTAGGTGCTAGATCAATTTTTTTTGGTGCTAAACGAGTTTAAAAAGTGCTAAATCTAGCACTAAAAGTGCTAAATTGGCAACACTGCCACTCACCAAGGGCTCCATAACGAATTTTCCTCCTGTCATATCAAGAGCTCGATTTTGAGTCAAAGTGTAATTTTTGGTACCGATATTTCAAGTTACGATAATGGAGGGTGCCCTTTCATGGAGGCTAAAACTAAAATGTACCCTATTAGTTATTTTAGATACAAAACATAATGAGAACCCAATGTTTAAAATTACAATGATATCTTTGAAGTGAGTGTACTTTAGAATTCCCTCATTAACACTTTTGTGCAGAAAAACAACATACAATGTACTATACCCTCCTTATATGATTACCTCTATTAGTGTCGTCTGTGTTTCTTCTTTTCTTAGCTAATTTAATAATATTTCATTTAAGGGGGAAAATCCATATAGCCTTCCCCCTCTCTCGCAGCCAACGACAAACTCGATGTGTAATCATCAGCTGTTTAAACGTGTAATAATATTCATGTTATGGTCCTTTACCATCCACAGGTGTTCGACAGATACTTAATTGATAATGGTTTACAATACACTTAGTTTCAATTTGTGCAAATATTCATCCATTCATTCCTCTAACAGCATTTTCGTGTAATTAATGTAGTTAAAGCAACAGCAACAATCACAACAACCGGCTGGTATACCCACATAGCTTATGGAATAATAAATTAATTCGTTTTCACCATCACCGCCACCCACCACTGATATTCTTTGTCTGTCTGTCTCTGTTTTGTATTCTTTCAGGTTGGGATGATTGGAGCGATTTCACCGTTTGCAGTGTGGCCTGTGGTAAGGGCGTGCAGCAGCGCTTCCGACGTTGCCTTCTCGATAATCCCATGGTCGAAATGAAAATGAATTTCAATGAAATTGAGGAAGAAGAAATTGAAGCTGAGGAAGAAGAGTTGGAGGTGGAAGAGCAAGTGGAACAGTACGATGACGATAATGAACTGATGGACGATGAGGTTACGGGAGATGCCGAGGAGGAAAAACAATACGACGATATTGACAGAATGATATTTGAGGATGATGATGACGATGAAATCATTGAACAGCTCAAAGCTATCGACAACTATGACAGTGCCGATGATGACGACGATGGCGAACGTTCGATGCTGAATGCTGTTGCTGGCGGCGGTGGTGGTCAAGCTGTTGCCTTTGGCTTTATAAATGAACGTTATGAAAAACCGGATGTTAGAAATAAAAAAACATCGTAGAAGAACTCAACTATCACAGGATGTTGCCAGGCAACGGAATAGAGCAGACCCCGATAACGAGGCCTTGGATGGCGTTGAATTGATGACCCAAACGGATGTATACGAAGTGGACAACAATATGTTGCACTTTGTGACAGCACCATCAGCGTCACTAGGTGAAAAAACACAATCACGAAGGGCCAAAAATAAACTTAAAACAAGAACAGCAACGACAACAACTGAACAACCCGAAATTATGCGCATATTTGAGGGTGATTTCAACGATGTCTACAGTGAACGAATTTACAATGAAAGTCCATTTAATGGTCCCCAGTTG
Source organism: Musca vetustissima (assembly GCF_032173495.1). Lineage (NCBI taxonomy): Eukaryota > Metazoa > Arthropoda > Insecta > Diptera > Muscidae > Musca > Musca vetustissima. Next base: position 30,467 of record NW_026884033.1, read on the forward strand.
TCGGAGGATAAACGAGACTTGAAAATGCACAAAAAAGGACAGCGTTCGAAACATAAACGTCATAAATCAGCAAAAATTGTGAGCACAATGTTCTGCGAAGGCTACAATATCGAACAGAGAACGTGCAATAATTTTGAATGTAGTGGTAAGTGAAACAATTGAATTTATTAACATTTTGCCTTTGTGTAAATTTGGTTGTCGTTGATAAGTTAGAATAATTTATGATTCATGGCTTTTGGAATGCTTTAATTCTATTAGGTTGAATAAAATGAAATTCTGATGGCCTTGAATATGGATATATCCACCATAAATGTCAATAACTATCACCGTTTGAAAATGTTAAAAAAATATTAAAATAAGAGACTCAATAGTTCTAATTGTGCAACAAGTAAATATTGCGAGATTTCAGAAATTTAGTTTGTCCATAAGAGATAGAAGTAAGAAAATTCAACTTCGCAGATAACAATTTCCAATAGCATTTTTTACCCTGCACCAAGGATTGGGGAGTATCGTAATTGTGTCATTACCTTTGTAAGACCATATCTAAACTCACGATAGAGGTCGTATATTTTAGAGAGAACATTGAAATATTGATAGCCCTCCTTAGATGTTTGATATTGGGATATAACGGTCCACGTTTTGACATAATTCGTTTTAAAGGTTTTAGTCACATTTTTACACCGAAGTGGCTATAATTTTGTATTCCTGATTTTAAGAGACTGTCATACATCTATTTAAACATGATCGACATAAATCCATCGTTGCAGAAAATTGGTAATGCTGGTCCATTTCGGTCATAATCTCAATATATATTCCTAATTCCTGTTCCTGAAGAATAGAACATGTTCTTCTTCTTTTTACATAGTATACATACCAAGGTCCCACTTAATTATCGGCGTGTTGAGGTTCCAATCTCAATTTTTTCATAGAGCATAAAAAACTTCTAGCAGACAACTCGTAATGACATTGCCCCGTTCTAAAGTACTCGGGCGATTTTGGATATTTTTATTGGGCATCAACATGTGGTATCATTGATTTCCCCTAACTCAATTAGCATTTTTTATATTTATTTATTTTCGAATTTAGCATTTTGACCTTTCCTCACTTTAATTTTCATAACCCTGAAATACAGTTGTAAAAGGTTTATTGTTTTCTCTAAAATTTTTTATGTTTTAATATTTTGCTTTATCAATAACCATGATTTATTATTGTATACAAATATGGTCAGACTATAACAATAACACCAATAATATTTCAGATGTTTTGTTTTTTTTTCCTTTTTGCCTCATTTACAGATGATATCAATGATTTATTGAAGTTTTATCGAAAATATCCCAGTAACGAGGAAACAAGTGCGACTTCAACACAAGCATTAAATAACGATTTTAATACAGCGCCATCAGCAGCTGTATCTTCTTCTTCATCATCATCGTCGTCTGCAGCGGCGGCATGGACCGCCACTTCTTCAGTTACAACCGCATCAGCAACTAATTTTAATGGCGGATCTGTTCCATCGACACAGACAAATGATTTGAGTCTCTGGAATGGTTTAACAGAAAATATAAATACCATAACACCAATACCGAAAAACACTGGCTTTGTTAAGACATGGCATAACTTTTTAAATTTAACATTATGCTGACACTGCGAGCGAAGGTAAGTAGAAATAAGAGATGTGAAAAGGTGTTTATGTAAAGGCAATAAGTCCATATAAACTTTTAAACTCATTCAGTGTTGCCGACAAATCTATACCCTTGAAACAGACGATGGGGAGTATTTATACCCTACACAACTTTGTTGTCATGCTATTATAGCTTTGTGTGCCCCCCCGACATATTGGTCCTAGACCCACCTCTCTGTATGCCGATCGTCACATCTCGACTAGCTGAGCCGAATACAACATGTATGTTCGTCCGTCTGTCTATTATATTTTGCAAACACAAAACACAGTTTTCGACCAATCTTTATGAAATTTTGCATATATGATGGGTTCTGGGCAAAGATAAAATGGACAAAAAAACTTTATTTTTGTTTGTTTTTTTTAGTCTCTCTATAGGCCAAAATTATGACTTGAACATCACAAAATTTTACACAAAGAAGGGGGTCTGACCTTGAAATAAGCATGGGTGTGTTGATGATTTGGATTTGGTTTTGATGAATATTGGTGTATATATTTACTCTTAAGGACATAGACCCGATAATATGATGGTAAAACCAAGAGGAATTACGTTGGTGTTTGTCTTCGGATATGGGAGTTATACGTAAATATTGACAGAGATCTACTTATTCTGATATTGTTTAGCAATAACATTACCAGACTAGAGGGCGTAAATGCAGCGCTGATGGATATGAGATTTCGCATGAGATTCCGGCTATTGTATGATGATCAGATTATATTTAAGAGATGAAATGGACCGAAAACTTTATTTATCGCTGGATTTCTACACTTTTCCACATGTTATTCAAAACATATAAAATGTAATTCGAGTATTGCATTTGTAATTCACAACATGTAATTTACAATTGGAGAATTAAATTTGCAATTCGAAACTTATAAGTTGTAATTTAAGAATTTCATTTGTAATTCATAGAATACCTTTCGAAATTCATAGAATTCCGTTTGAAATTCAAAGGATTGTATTTGAAACTCAAAGGATTGCATTTGAAATTCATAAAATTCCATTTTAAATTAATAAAATTCCATTTGAAACTCAAATTCCATTTGAATTTCATAACATTTCATTTGAAATACATAATATTTCATTTGTAATTCATAACATTTAATTTTAAATTCTAAAAATATTATTGGTAACACACAAAGGAATATGTATGAATTTGAAATGAATTTTTACGAATTACAACTGAAATTTTATGAATTACAAGTGAAATGAATTTCAAATTGAATTTTAAATGGATTTCTTTGAATTTCAAATGAAACTCTAAGAATTTCAAATGGAAATATACCAACCATAAATGGAATTTTTAAATAAATAATAATAAAAGAAATTTTATTGGAATTACTTTGACCTTAAATCGGTCAGGAGAGTGCACCCCACCCATGCTCGGAATATAGATCCGCGGAAACTAAGTGCTCAGCGGAAGTTTGGAAGGGTGTCATCTGGTGGGCCCACAATGTAGAGGTCACCTTTATGGTCCAAATTGTCTGTCTAGATTTAGATATAGCTCCCATGTATATATATATATATATATATATATATCTGTACACCAAAGATCCAAAGTTAGGCCGATTGACACAAAATTTTGCAAAACGTACTGAAGTTAGTATTTGATATATCTCCTATTTATATTTTCGTCTAATTTTTTGTAAATGGTGCACGAAATTTGTAGGGAGTTGAGACCAGAATGACGTTATGGCGTTTTGTTGAAATTATCCATTGGCCGATTTCGTGTTGGTAGTGCCCCAAATAATCAACGGATATCCGATTGAAATTAAATGTTGTACAGTGCGCTGTTTCTGCAGCATTCCGAATAGCGTGCGCCAATTCGCTGTTTATTTGATTTATAAATGTTGAAAATACCAGAAGACAAGGACCCATGTGTCCGAACTTCGGACTTGATCTAATATTGGTAAAATATTACCACGTGCATAGTGTGAATAAAATTTTGATATTCCGTTCGCGTCCAATGCAAAATATTAACCCTTTGTTGAGGGGGTACTTGAAGGAGTGGATCGATAAGTTCCATTTTCAAACATTATACAGGATTGGTTAAAATGTTAGGTTGTGCCAAGTAAAATTAAAATGTTGATCATTTTTTTCGCATTGTAATACTTTGAAAGAAGTATTACAATGCGCAAAGCATCAAAGAAATCGGTTACTCAATTCGATCGTTATCGTGTGTACCAGCCAGACAGACGGTCGTTCATATATAAATCGACTCCACATTTACAAAATTTGCATAGGTTGCAGAATGACATATGTAGGGATTAACATCAATCCCGGTTTACATATATATAAAGATCACATATTTAAGTTCGTTCCATTTCACGTCGATGTTCCTTCGAAAAGGCGACGTCTATTAGGATACATATGAATAATATACTCAAAGTGGTGAAGGGTATTAAATAGGCCCAGTCCAACTTTAGTACTTTCCTTACTGGTTATATTTGGACTGTGTCAAAATATAAACACATACTGAAACTTTTCTGCGAATAATGCTTCCCAGGAATGCAAATTAATGCCAGGTTGATATTGTGGCATGGTCCATGGATGAACCCATTATTGAAATGGTTCTGCATATATGTTCGTCACACTTTTAGGTCCCCAAAAGTGACATCTATAAAATGTTAACGACTCTTATAATATATACTACTAACTTTATTTTACTGAATATACACCTTCCATATATGTCCCTTAAACATGATTATTATATATTCTCTTTTATTTACGTATTATGTCTTTATTAAATTTTATCACTATATTTCTTTTATGTTCATTTCCTTTGCTGTGATCTGAAACTTGGCTCCTCTTCAACGGCCATTTAACTCGCGTGAATATGAAAACTTAACCTCATTGGCAGAATGACAGTTATAACTCGGCGACAGCAGCTACAACGGCGACAATATTCTTCATTCGCAACGGTACACACAATCTGTACTTGGAAACATATCGAGATGGTTTACACCTGTATTTGGAAAGAGATAAAACCACTGAAATGCTGCCCATTCAATTTAATTTATACGACTATCGGTGGCATCAAGTGGCCATAAGGTGGGTAAAAACTTTGTGGTGAAAACCTGTGTGAATACAAGAGTATTGCATGTTATTTGCGTGTGTTTGGGAGTATCGTTTTCCCATAAATGTATTTCTGAACATCCTGTATGTGCGTGTGTGTATATATTTGTAATATTCAGCATAAAATGCCTTTGGCCCTTGGCTGAGTTACTGAAATTTACATTTTTATTGGCCATAGTTGAGGTTTTTTTGTTTCTGTTGTTTTGCGTTCCCCATTCAACGTTCAAATGTTATTACATTTTATTTTATGCGAACAACACCAAAAACACAAAATAAATTCATTTTATTACGAATTTTCATATTTGTCTGTTTTTGTTTGTTTCTTTGTTTCTGACAGCATAAAAAATGGTGATTTCATAACGATTTACATCGATTGTTCCTGGTCGAACAGTTTTGTCGTTTCGAAACGTTTATTTTCATTGCCTTTGGATGCCGATGTTGAAGTTGGACGAGGATTCAATGTAAGTATATGAATATCCAATATTGAAAGTAAAAATAAATACCAAATATTGTAATTATATTTTGTAACATTTCAATATAAAACACAATCGGAATTGTGCTATTGAAATTTTCATACATAAAAGAAGGGCAACTCTTATTCGATATTAAAGAGTAATTTTACAGTTCATGAAATTTTATTGCCGTTGTAACGGACGTCTGTGACTTAATGATATTCGAAAAAGTAATTATTGATCCTAATAGTGATTGTTGAGGCGAGGGGTTAGCTCTACTCCTCGCCGTGGTGGTGTGTGGGGGGGTGATCAATGTATTAACTCAAGGGAGCGGGGTGAAGCGACAACGAGAGCTCCCAAGCAGTTAATGGTGTAAATGGAAAAGAAAATAAAGGTTCAAAAGAAATAAAACGCAAGAATGATTAGTTTAATAATCTTAATAAAAGTCTTGGTTTATTGGTGGTATTCTTTTCTATATTCAACAACAAAATTACCTTTGTAATTTGGGGCGGCGACAGAGGCCTGTTAGTAGATAACGCGTAGACGTTATTCGACAAGTTACTTCTAAGGAGGTTAAACGACCAGTGAACGCTGTGGTTCGTGCAATCACAGAGGATTGCGGTGATCGCTGAGGATCGGTTGTCGTTTACTACTACATTTACATATTCTAATGGGAGAAAAGTGTCGAGCAAGGAGAGCAAACAGCAACAACCACCGCTCGGTGGCATCTGCACCCTACGGTCTCCGCTGAGGGAACTTGCAGAGGAGATGCCCGTGGTGTCAATCAGCAGACGTGATTGACTGAGCTCGGGAAGTTGAGTCAGAACGTATCAAACTTATACAGTGATCGTATTATGTTTTATTGTGATAAATTAATACTGATTTTAATTGATTTAGCTGGGGTTAGAGAAAATAAACATAACTATAAAGAACTATAGCTGTACACACAAATATAAAGCTTTTTCGAATTATATCAGTTTCAGGGTTCATTATTTATATAGAATCGGGCGAAAATGCAGGGAATACTATATAAGCTTCTGTCCCAGGCAGCACTGCGTGTCATTTCTGGCCTGTTCATTGAAAATTTTGTCATTGTGTTGTGTTGGTTACAGTGATTTGACAATTTTGGTGCGATAGTTTTTCACTACAACCAATGTGGATTACACAATAAGGAGTCGATGAACTTAAATCGTTATAACTTTTGCATAAAGGTTTGGTGCAATATTTATATAAAATCGGTCGAAGCTATATATGAGAGCTATATCTAATTTGAAGCGATTTCAACAAAACTTGGCTACATTAATTTGGACTTAATTCAGAACTCTGTGAAAAAAAATTGTCTTATTCGGACAAATATTGGGAGTTTGTGACATAATTTTCATAAAATCGAACGAACATATATGTAACAACTATATCTAAATCTGAGCCGATTTTTATACCCTTCACCGCACTGTGGTACATGGTATTATGTCTTTGTGCATATGATTGTAACAGGCAGAAGGTAACGAGATAGACACATGGCTCCTTTTGAGAATATGCATAGAATCACTTTTTAAGTCGATTTATGCATATTAAATTGTAAACAAAGTACAGGTCGCATTTATGATCCGAATTGGATGAATTTTGGCATAGATCACTTATTTGGCCCAAGGACGAACCCTATTGAAATTGGGAAAATCGGTTCAGATTTAGATATAGCTCCTATATATATTTTCGTCCGATTTTATGTAAAAGGCGCACCCAAGTCCCTATATATCCTTCGATTTGAACGAAATTTAGCACAGAGTACTGAATTAGGTCTCGAATGATGTGTGTTAAGATTCCTAAAATCGGTCCAGTTTTAGATATAGGTCCAATATATATTTTCGTCCGATTTATTGTAAATGGTGTACCAAAGTCCCTATATATCATTCGATTTGGACGAAATTTGGCGTAGCGTACTGAATTAAGTCTAGAATGATGTGTGTTAAGTTTCGTGATGTAGATATAGATATATTTTCGTCCCATTTAATCTAAATTATATACCAAAGTCTCTATATATTTCGATTTGCACGAAATTTGGCATAGCGTACTGAATTGATAACAGAACGATGTGTATAAATTTTCTTGAAAATCGGTCCAGATTTAGATATAGCTCCCATATATATGTTCGACCGATTTAATGTATATGGTGTACCAAAGTACCTATATATCTTTCGATTTGCATAAAATTTGCCATAGCGTACTGAATTGAGTCTAGAATAATGTGTGTTAAGCTTCGTGAAAATTTGTTCAGATTTAGATATAGCTCCATATATATTAATTGCCTTTCTGTTAGGGTGCATCTTTATACCCTTCACCACACTGTGGTACAGGGTATTATGTCTTTGTGCATATGTTTGTAACAGGCAAAAGGAAACGAGATAGACACATGGTTCCATAGAATCACTTTTTAAGTCGATTTATGCATGTCCATGTTAAATTGTAAACAAAGTAGGGGAGACTGGGGCACCTTCGGGAATCGCGTTTTCGATATGAAGCTCTCACCGTACATCACTAGTTTCGATACATAGGTATCGAATATCGAAATAAATAACTGACACAAAGTTTGAAATTTCTAGCTAATAAGCTTATTTAGATACATGGGTTTTTGTATTTTTATAGATGTTTCTGTAATATTTCAATTCCATTTCGTAAGTATTTCGTGTATAAAACTTTTTAAATTTTTAAGACAATATTATTAAAAGGTAGTTAACTACGATGTGTATTATTATAGCAATATTTAAAAATATAATATAAATTGCATATATAAGATCAAACGTGCTTGTATTGTCGAAAATGCGATAGAAAACCTCTATTTCTGATGGTGCGTGCGACCTTGAGATGTAAACGTCCTCCGCTAGAAAATAAAGGCCTAAAATTCAAACATTGTGTGGCGTATTAAAACCAAATAGAGCCTTTAGAGGATCAGAATTTCAACCTGACTGATAGCGATGACAATTACCCGGCTATGACTATGGTGCCGAATGTGCCCCATCAAATGAATGAATGAATTTGACTTTTTACAAAACTGTAAAATTTTTTAACTAATACTATTTTTTTATACTATTACTATTTTTTTATACTAGTACTATTTTTTTATAATTAAGTGTCAGAAGACAATAATCAGCCATAAAGTTGTTATATATGTTTAATAAGTACTGAGATATAGAGCTAAAAAAAAAGTGCCGAAGGTGCCCCAGTCTCCCCTACAGGTCGCATTTATTATTCGAATTGGATAAATCGGTTCAGATTTAGATATAGCTCCCATATATATTTCCGTCCGATTTAAGGTAAATGGTGCACCAATGTCCCTTAATAGCTTTCGATTTCCACGAAATTTGGCACAGCGTACTGAATTAGGCCTGGAATGACGTGTGCTAAGTTTCGTGGAAATCGGTTCCGAGTTAGATATAGCTCCCATATATATTCTCGTCCGATTTAAAGTAAATGGTGCACCAAACTCCTAATGTTTGTTCGATTAACACGAAATTTTGCATAACGTATCGAATTGAGACTTAAATGACGTTATTGGGTTTTGTTGAAATTGGTGCATATACAGCCATAGCTGTCAAATGTATTTCGATCGGGCGTACCAAATAGCGTGTATCAATTTTTCTATAAATCGTTTTCTACAAATTTGTCCCATGGTACGCAGGCGACTCTAAATCTGCCCGAATGAAATTAAATTTATCAAACTTTGCAGAAAGACATGAGTATGTTCCTTCGAGGGGACATTGACATATAATTGTAAGGATACATATGTACAAAATACCCAAAGTGGTGAAGGGTATCATATAGTCGGCCCAGTCCTACTTTACTACTTTCCTTACAGGTTTCCAATTCCAATAGGGTTCGTCCTTGGGCTAAACAACAATGCTCCAAAAAGTACAAGTACGGACAGATATAGCTCCCATATATATTTCCGTCCGATTTAAGGTAAATGGTGCACCAATGTCCCTTAATAGCTTTCGATTTCCACGAAATTTGGCACAGCGTACTGAATTAGGCCTGGAATGACGTGTGCTAAGTTTCGTGGAAATCGCTTCATATTTGGATATAGCTCCCATATATATTTCGTCCGATTTAAAGTAAATTGCATCAAATTCCTAATGTTTGTTCGATTAACATCGAAATTTTGCACAACGTACAAAATTGAGTATAGAATGACGTTATTGGGTTTTGTTGAAATTGGTGCATATACAGCCATAGCTGTCAAATGGATCGGGCGTACCAAATATTTATATTTGTTCTATAAATCGTTTTCTACAAATTTGTATGGATAGATCTAGGTAGATTCACATTTAGATAAATATCATATATTTTATTTCATCCAATTTCATGTTAATATTCCTGTTTAATATACCCATAGTGGTGAAGGATATAATATAGTCGGTCATATTCGACCTTACTACTTTCCGTACTGGTTTGCAATTCCAATAGGGTTCGTCCTTGGACTAAACAACAATGCTCCAAAAAGTACAAGTACGGACAGGCGGACATGCATAAATCGACTTAGAAAGTGATTCTATGTATATTCTCAAAAATAACCATGGGTCTGGCTTTCGGTCAACTTTCCAAGAGTTAATTCATAAAAAAAATCGGCGTTCTGTTTATTCACATAAAATTCAATGATTTTCAAGAGTTTTTCGTTTCTAAGTGATTCTATGTATATTCTCAAAAATAACCATGGGTCTGGCTTTCGGTCAACTTTCCAAGAGTTCATTCATAAAAAAATCGGCGTTCTGTTTATTCACATAAAATTCAATGATTTTCAAGAGTTTTTCGTTTCTAAGACAATTAATGGTTATGATGTAGACCACACAGGAGATATTATTAGATATTGCTACATATAACTGGCTTCCGATATTCGGAATTTTAAGGATCTTTGCAACGAGTTTTAATGGGATGGTTTTTCAAATTCATTGAAAGTAACTGTCAGTTTACCGAAATTCTAATCGAAATTTTAATGATTATTTTTTCTAATTTGGTATTGATCTTCCTTTGTTAATAAGAAACCCAGTGTCAAACTTCTTATACCCTCCACCGTGAGGTTGGCATTTAATTTGATCAAAATTAATATCAAAACAAAATGTGGCGGAACAATATAGTAGTTACGACAAAACAGGGACCCATATTTTTTAAGTATTAAGAAGCCTAATATACCTTTAAAGGCCGAATCTTGACATGGGAAATATGTTGAAACATGAATCTATATTCCTATTCTCCAAATATGAAAGCAATGTATGTAAAATTCATTCATATCTTGCAATATTTATACATGTAATAACATATGGTAAACTATGATTTAATTAGGCAAGGCCATGTTTCTGTTTATACAACTTAATTAATTTTATAAATTTAATTTGTATGTTGTATTAAATTAACAACATTATGTTTTTTTAACTAAATCGACTCTTTATATTACTTCTCTTGCAGGGTGAACTACAACAACTGCTGATATTACCACGACTGCAAGGACGTCGGCAATGTTCAGACAAACGAATATCCATAAATGAAGTGAAACGTTATATAATCGATACATTTATCGGTGATTATGGGAATTAAATCAGAAAACATTTTGTTTTGTAATTTATAACAGAGATTTAATTTTCTTTTAGTCTGATTTTCCTTTTGTGAAACGATACAATAAACTAGGAAAAATATCCAAATCAACACACACACACAAACACATTTTTGCTACATAACTAAAGTATAGTCACGAAAAAAAAAACAAAAACATAAGCTGATTAACAACAAAAACAAAACTAATGAATATCTTAATAAGTTTCTGAGAATATATTATGAATATATTTTTCATATAAGTTTAAGGCGAAAAAAAAAACAATTTGCAATACAATAAATGTAATTGATTATATATTATTACTATTATTATGATTATTATATACAGACATTAGTGCATATATATGTATACATTATTATGGAAAAAAACAACAGCAACAACAGAAAAAAGGACGTAAACTAAGAGACAAATAAAGAAACTTATAAAAGTATTATTACTAATAAATTGGAATAAAAAAACAAGAAAATATGAACAAATACTTGTATACAATTGATGATTGAACTTTTAATTGGATACACTGAAGTGGCGATCAATAAAGGTAAGTATATTATGCTTTAATAATTATGAAGTGGTAGTCTATTTATAACGTATTAACATTTCATTAGAAAGGTGTGTGAGAAATACCAGAGCAGGACATTTTATGTATATAAGAGTGATACTATATATAACGAATATATATATATATATATATCATATGAAATGCTGGTGTTTCTACAGGAGAGCTGTAGGCTGCTATTGTGTTTTAAATCCAAAGATGATACAAGGATACCGATTCCAACATACGGGAAAAAACTTATGTTATAATAGTACCTTGAATATACCGAAAAAGACGTGAGAAAAGATGATTACTTTATAGAAGGATAAACGTTTTATGGAGATATATCAAAACGGGGATCAATCTTGATAATTTTGGGTATTGAAATTTGACAGCCAATGATAATACAAATTACAGCCAAAAGTGTCTATAATACCGACTTTTGTCAACTTAAACATTATTAGTACAGAGATGGGAGTACCCTTATATCTGGGCTAATATTTAGTACTAGGATGTGCTATACAGTGAGAACCCAGCCAATTCGGTTGAAAAACGTATCGAAAATACCGAACATTAGGTCAAAATCCCCAAAATACTAAATATTGGGAGGAACCGTTATATGGGGGCTACACCAAAGCGTGGACCGATACATTCTGTTTGCAATACGAAGCACCCTAAGAGTACTAACAATGTCTGTGGAAAATGATTTCCACATACAAACGGACAGAGGAACACACATACATCGACATAGAAGTGATATGTAGGGAATTTGGTGCACCATTTACATAAAATCGAACAAAACTATATATGGGAGCTACATCTAAATTTGAACCGATTTCCACGAAACTTGACACACATCGTTCCGGACCTAATTCAGTACTCTATGCCATATTTCGTGCAAATCGAGGGATGTATAGGGACTTTAATGCACCATTTACATAAAATCAGACAAAACTATATATGGTAGCTATATCTAAATCTGAACCGATTTTCAAGAAATTTGACACACATCGTTCCGGACCTAATTCAGTACTCTGTGCCAAATTTCGTGCAAATCGAGAGATATATAGGGACTTTGATGCCTATATCGGACGAAAATATATATGGGAGCTATATCTAAATCTTAACCGATTTCAATAGGGTTCGTCCCTGGGCCAAATAAGTGACTTATGCCAAATTTCATCCAAATCGGATCATAAATGCGACCTGTTCTTTGTTTACAATTTAACATCTACAGACGGACAGACGGCCGGACGAACATTTATAAATCGACTCAGAAAGTGGTTCTACGCATATTCTCAAAAGGAACCATGTGTCTATCTCGTTTCCTTTTGCTTGTTACAAACATATGCACAAAGACAATGAGGGGGCGAATATTAATAATTTTTAGGAGGGAGGTTTGTTACCATATAGGACTGCAAAGAAACTAAGGATTTTGTTGGAAAACGCGTTCAAGAACCCCAAAATACCGAAAATTGGGGAGTACCCTTATATGGGGCTACCCGAAAAAATTGACCTATAGTGGAAAGATTTACCACCCAATAAGAATTCGAAGTACTAAATTACAGCCAATTCGGTCGAAAAATACGATCAGAACCCCCAAAATACCTAAAATTTGGGGGTACTGTTATATGGGAACTACCAGAAAAAGTGGACCAACATTTATAATTTCTAGTGGAGTAATTTGCTGCCCAAAAATAAACCAATATACGAAATTTCAGCGAATTTATTAAAAAACGCGCCCAAGAACCCCAAAATGCCGAAAATTGGGGGAACTTTTATAGGGGGGCTATCCGAAAAAATTGACTTCTATTTATACCCTTTACCACACTGTGGTACAGGGTATTATGTCTTTGTGCATATGTATCCCAGTAGTTCGAGTAACTGGTTATGAACTGGTTATTTTACTAATTACCTGTAACTACCACTAGTTACCTCTTCATGCCCTAGACTGGTGAATTTAACATGGGTGTGTCATTGGGGAAGTCAATTGTCCCCTGCCTGCGTTACCAGTATACAGTCATTTCGGTAGTAAAAAATGATTGTATATTTGACTAGTGTTTTATAGTCAGTTACTTGGGTAGATACAAACTATAAATAAAATGCGTAGTTACTTATGTATAGAAAATTAGATGTATAACAGTTTGAAAAATTACAATTTATTCTGTACAAAAATATTTGTTATAACAGAGTATTGTATACATATATATTGTTTGATCCATCTGAAAGTCCATAGTTCACGATTCTTTTGACGGCCGAGTGCTTTTCAAATATGTCTCCCTGGCTAAATAGATTTATCTGAAATAAACGATTTAGAAACATTTTAAGTTAGAAGTCCTATATAAAGCTTTTTTTGTTAGAGAAAACTTACTTATAGAAAATCGACAGTATACCCCTTGAGCATCTAGTTATGCGTTGAGGATCTCTACGGAGCGACAACTCTTCCTCTTCACAGAAGGCATGTCAATACTTCTTTAGGAATATATTTAATTTGAAGAATCTGTCAATCTGTGGGGGCTTTTGAAATCTGGAAATGAAGCCTGTATAAGGATTACATTGATCTATATTGTGTTACAAAAAACTTACCTTCGATTTATCATCTGTATTTTATTTGAATATTGAAATTTTATTTTTTTTACGGAAAACACATTTCTATTTGATTTTTGCTCTTAAAATTCCGAAAATTTCTAAAAAGTCTAAACAAAATGACAGAACAATTCTTCTGTTTTTTTTTATATTCATACTCGATTCATTACCAGTAACTACTGAATTGGAATGATATACCTAGACAACTTTTTCAATCGACAAATAAATTCAACATTCAATTTTGTGTCCCTTTTTGGGGTATAAAGAAACTAGAACTCCAAGTAACTAGTTATATAACCATATATCAACAGACAATTGATATTTTTTGAACAACTGGGATGTAACAGGCAAAAATAATCGAGATAGACCCATGGTTCCATTTGAGAATATGCATAGAATCACTTTCTGAGTCGATTTATGCATGTCCGTCCGTCTGTTAGGTAATGGTGCTCCATTTGCACGAATTTTGGCATAGCTTATTGAATTATGTGTAGAATGATGTGTACACCTCCTATATATATTTTCGTCCGATTTTAAGTAAATTGTGCACTAAAGATCCACAGCTAGGCCGATTGACACAACGTACTGAAATTAATATAAATTAATCTCTGGCAAGTTTGCTTCATATCGGTTCAGATATAGATATATCGTAGCTTCCATATATAATTTCGACTTATTTATTGAGATTAAATTTTAAACAGTGCAGCATACCCAATAGCGTGTGTCAAGTTTGCTTTAAATCGATTTACACAAATCTGTCCCACTGTGCGCAAACGACTCTAAACTTGCCCAAACGAAAAGAAATTTAGCATTGTTTCCAGAAAGACATAAAAATCACATTTTAATTTCGTTCAATTTCATGTCAAAACTCCTTCAAAAAGGCGACGTCTTTTCGGATACATATGTAGAATATACCCAAAGTGGTGAAGGGTATTATATAGTCGGCCCAGTCCGACTTTACTACTTTCCTTACTGGTTTTAATTTTTCGTAGGGAGATTTTCTACCCAATAAGAACTCAAAGTATCAAATTTCAGCACATTCTGTCGAAAAATGCGACCAAAATTCAGATGAAAAACAAATTCAGTTGAAAAACGCGCTCAAGAACCTCAAAATACCGAAAATTGGGGGGTATCCTTATATGGCAGCTATATAGCCCAAAAAAAGGTTTTCAAATGAATGCATTATCAAATCATAATATTTGTACCGAACATATATTTAGTGTTGGTCTTAACTGTACATAGCTTATTATTTTGAGGCCGACGATTGAATTGATTGCTGATGCATACTTTCATTGAATGTATAGTCGTTTTCTACAAGAGTGAATTTTTGAACACTGAATTCGAAAAATGTTCGGGTTTTGTTTGCTAAAAAAGTTCTAAGTAGCCACAGTCAAGGAGCTTAGTCTTCATTGTAAGCTTTGGTTGTGTGTTCTCAATTATGTTGTAGTGGTTCATTATTATTTTGTAGATGCTTACATTATCGAGAAGCTTTAGCTTTGCTTGCTAATATGTTTTGTAATGTGTTGCTATTTGTTGCATTATTGTTATTTTGAGGATGAATTTAGCATGCAATGTGGTAATTTTCGGTGTTTTTGCTATTTTGGAGTTAGTATTTTACCCAGGTTGCAAACGGAATGGCAAAATTTAAAATATATTCCACCTTATGGTGGAGGGTATAATAAATTTCGTTCAATTAGGACCATTTTTGTGGGAGTTAGAGAGATTTCAAACTGAAATTTTAATGTTTTTACTTGGGGTTAGGGTAGTATGTATGGCAGCTTCCGAATAAAACACAGGAATATAGAAATATATCATGGACCTATATCAAACATTTCTGCGAAGATGACTTCAAAACACCGAAACTTAGTCTTGACGTTTATTTAAAAACATGGAAACAAAAGTCAAAATTTTTTTTACTCACCAAGAACTCAATGTAACAAATTACAGCACATTGATGGAGAGTATAAAAAACTAACAAATGAAAACATGTGTGGTACGATTATTCAAACGGTATTTTGCATACTAACTGAGGCTATAATACTATCCGCGGACCTCGCTGTCTAAAGATACTAGAATACACAAATTACCTATTGACCTTTTATCCCCTTAAATTTAGTATACATTTATTTCTGTTATTCGCAAACCTCTGCCACAAAACGCAACACACAACAATTTACCCTTTATTATTATGAACAAATTTATGATTCCTTTGGGATTATTTATCTATGTATGAATGACCTGAAATTACCTCGCCATCATTGTTCATCGTCGAACAATGATGCGTTCAGGCCCTAATAGAAAATATATAAAAATGTGTACATACATACATTTTATGGAATTCTATAAAACAAAGGCTATTGTTTCTGTGAATTCTTAAAATGTAAAAATATAAATCGGTCTAACGACTAAATGGAGGAAATATTTATTATGAAAAATATTTGGACTGTAATAAATATAGGTACATACGAGTATATAGATATTTTGATGTATTGTAAAATTCAATTGAAATATGCAACTCTAGTAACAGTGAAATTTATTTTTATATTTCAGAGAAATGTATTAGAAAAAAAAATTATTATTTAAATCGGTAAATTATTTCAATATAATTCCAAAGAATTTTATATGTGGGTAGATTGAAATGTAGGTCATTGAGGGATAACAGTTTTTCATTGGTATTCGTTGTTTAGACATTTTGAAAAAATTGTGAACGAATTAACAAACAAATAAAATAAATGCTTTCATGTATTTTAGGAGATAACATTAACATTTTATTTTTAAACTCATTTATCCAAAATCTATAATATATGTACATTGTTGTGTTTACCCTTAACCCTTTTAACCCCTAATTTTTTTCGTGGCCATAGAACGATGTTCTGTGCTTAGATTTAATGTCACTATCTTTAATTGGATATGAACCGAATTTGACGTCACTAAAGAAATGCAAAATCGACGGAAAAACCTCTTTAAATTATTCTGTAGGTTCTTCTTTGCAAAAATCAAAAGATACTGTGTTTCGTTTATGTCGGATCAAATTTAGACACAGCTACTTATGTAGCATCGACCGATTTCAGGCAATTGATACACAAATGTCCAGTGATTTAAGACGAGACGTAATTTTGCACAGCGTATCAAATTGAGGCAAAAATGGCATCTATATACAGTAAAAACTCGTTAATCCGGATAATTGATTGCAGACCCCAATCCCGATTACCGAGATTTCCGGATTATCGAGTTTTATTAATTGGTTTAAATTTATATTAATGTGGTGATAATTTAAGTATTTTTATGTTTTTATTAAAAATGAAAATTATTAATTTCAAAAATATGATTTTTGAATATAATAGGTACCATTTTCAATTAAATTTGCAACGATTTTTTTTATTAAAATAAAAAGTAACGTATCTTTACAATCCGGATTTTTGAGTCAAATAGGTCAATCAATCCGGATTATAGGATACGCAATGGGTTGTGAAATGCAGTCCGGATTACCGAATAATCCGGATTGTCGAGGTCCGGATTATCAAGTTTATACTGTATATAAAAATCAATTTCTGTTTGTTTGTTTGATCAGTGTTAGCTATAGACTCCTAAACTACTGAACGGATTTTCATGAAATTTTCACAGTCGATTTTTGAGTACATTTGTGGTAACATAGGGTACTTAATTGTTTGATGGGGGCAGGGGAAACAGTAACCCCCATACAAATTGCCCCCTTTTTAGATCAGAATTGGCCATTATAGCAAAGAATTGGAATTGACAATTATAGCAAATTGTTAGTAAATATACCAAAAACAGATGTTTACTAAGTTCATAAACCACCTTTATGTAGGTGTTGCCAATTTCCAATATGTTGTTATGAAAATGATAAAGATGGAAATATCTGAATCAAAAAAGTGATACTGATGGCAGTGTTCGTACAATTCGAGTAGGCAAAGATTTAAATAATGTCGACTCTATATACTAAATAGTACTGTACACATTACTGATGACAGAATTCGTAAAATTTGAGCAGGAAACGATTTAAATAATTTGGACTGTATACACAAATTAGTACTGTACACACTTTTTCCCTCTTTATACCCATCACCAAACTGTGTTTCAGGGTATTATGACTTTGTGCATGTGTTTGTAACAGGCAAAAGAAATCGAGATAGACCCATGGTTCATTTTGAGAATAAGCATAGAACAGGGATGCGACATGAAATTATTCATATTGTACTGGCTTTCAATAAAAAGTGTAATTTTTTTATTCCGATTGTACTTTTGACATATTTTTTAATAAAATTTTTATTGTTATTAACAATTAATAAAAACATACATAAAAATTAATTAAGATTTGAAGCAGTCGATGCATGTATTATGTTCCTTTCTTTCCTTTCCTTTCCACATTTGTAGATGAATGTGGAATAAAAATTTGTGATATATAAGGAAACATATATAGCATTTCCACATTAAATGAAACCTTTTACAAATTAAATGAACCCTTTTCCAAATTAAATGAAACCTTTTCCAAATTAAATGAAACCTTTTCCAAATTAAATGAAACCTTTTCCACTTGAAATGAAACCTTTTACAAATAGAATGAAACCTTTTCCAATTGAAATGAAACCTTTTACAAATAGAATGAAACTTTTTCCAAATTAAATGAAACCTTTATTCTTATATAAGGAAATATAATATTTGCACTAATTTTAAACCAATATTTGAAAATTAGATCAAAGAATATTAACAACTATAGTTGTATGGCTATGTAATTAACATAAATATTCTTTAATTCGGTGTGATTTCATTTAATATCTTTACTACATAAAACTAAATAAATAGTAATACAAACTGGGGTATTTCTTGACATTTTAATAAATAAATATTTAAGAACAAGAATTGAATACCCGGTCCTAAATGCGAAATACATATTTGACTTAATAAATTGTTGATGATAAGGTAACTGCTTATCTTAATGAAGGGGTTCCCGACTTGCAGCTTGTGGGATTTTCAAAACCATGTCCATAACGTAGCCTGCATAAACATAAATTACAAAAAAACATTTATAAGAAGATACAAACAAAATTTTGGAACATTGAAGGAAAATACGCGTGGAGGAAATAGAACTAAGTTGTTGACACCACAAGTTTTAAGTCTGATCGAGTTCTATATAGAAAGTCAACCTGGAATTACCCTCAAAGCCATAAAAACTAAACTGTTGAGAGAAAATGATATAAATATTTCCACAAGCTGCATAGAATATGGATTACGGAAATTAAAAATTACGTTGAAGATGGCCTCTATTGAAATAGAACGAAAGAATGACTCCAGAACATTAGGCTTGAGACAAAAATATGCTCAAGACTTTACAAAATGGATACCCCAACGAGGAGAAAAATTAATATTCATTGATGAGTGTGGATTTAATCTTCACATACGAAGAACCCAAGCCCGTTCAAAACAAGGAACAAGAGCACACATTGTGTTGCCTACGGTCAGAGGTCGTAATGTCACTATAATTGCAGCAATAAACAACGCGGGAGTTGTACATCACACAATCGTTTCTAATTCCAGTGTCAATGCAGACAGATTTAAATTATTTATAGAATTTTTTTTTTTGAGAAAATCAATCCAGAGTTGGAAAATAACGCTCAAATACACAAGCGACATGACATAAAAAATTTGATCGAATCCAAAAGATGCAACCTTAAATTCTTACCGCCTTATTCTCCAATGCTAAATCCAATCGAAAATGCATTTTCAAAAATAAAATTATGTCCAAGAGCTGAGCTGTGTGACGTTTCAATGGAACATAACATTGTTGATGTAATCGAGCGAAGTATTCAAAAGCTTACTCGGCAAGATTGTTCTAACTACGTTATGGACATGGTTTTGAAAATCCCACAAGCTGCAAGTCGGGAACCCCTTCATTAAGATAAGCAGTTACCTTATCATCAACAATTTATTAAGTCAAATATGTATTTCGCATTTAGGACCGGGTATTCAATTCTTGTTCTTAAATATTTATTTATTAAAATGTCAAGAAATACCCCAGTTTGTATTACTATTTATTTAGTTTTATGTAGTAAAGATATTAAATGAAATCACACCGAATTAAAGAATATTTATGTTAATTACATAGCCATACAACTATAGTTTTTAATATTCTTTGATTTAATTTTCAAATATTGGTTTAAAATTAGTGCAAATATTATATTTCCTTAGATAAGAATAAAGGTTTCATTTAATTTGGAAAAAGTTTCATTCTATTTGTAAAAGGTTTCATTTCAATTGGAAAAGGTTTCATTCTATTTGTAAAAGGTTTCATTTCAAGTGGAAAAGGTTTCATTTAATTTGGAAAAGGTTTCATTTAATTTGGAAAAGGTTTCATTTAATTTGGAAAAGGGTTCATTTAATTTGGAAAAGGGTTCATTTAATTTGTAAAAGGTTTCATTTAATGTGGAAATGCTATATAAACATATTTGATATTATTTATTTTTTTGTACATATTGCAAGAACAAAAATAACAGTAACCAGTAAGTAAAGTAGTAAAGTCGGACTGGGCCGACTATATGATAGCCTTTACCACTTTGGGTATATTGTACATATGTATCCTAACAATTGCATGTCTATGTTTCCTCTTTCTCCAACCTATCCAAACTTTAATTTCATTCGAGCAGATTTAGAGCCGTCTGCGTAACATGGGGAAAATTTATGGAAAAGATATTTATAGCAAAATTGGTACACGCTATTCGGTACGCCGCGTTGTTAAAAATATAATCTATATGTGGGAGCTATATCTAAATCGAAGGATATATATAGGGACCTTGGTGCACCATTTACATAAAATCGGACGAAAATATATATGGGAGATATGTCGAAATCTAAACCGATTTTTCCGAAACTCACCACTCATCATTCTAGAGTCAACTAAGCACGCTATGCGAAATTTCGTGCAAATCGAATGATACAAAGGGACTTTGGTGCACTATTTACCGAAAATCGGACGAACATATAATATATATATGGGAGCTATATCTAAATCTGAACCGATTTCCACAAAATTTAACACACATCGTTATCTTACTTCAGTACGCTGTGCCAAATTTCGTGTAAATCGAAGGATATATAGGGACGTTGGTACATCATTTACATAAAATCGGACGAACATATATATGGGAGCTATATCGAAATCTCGACCGATTTTCCCGAAACTCACCAATCATCATTCTAGACTCAATTTCGGTCCCATATATAGATTTAGATATAGCTCCCTATATATAGTTTCGCCCGATTTTAGGTAAATGGTGCACCAAAGCCTCTGAAAATCATTCGATTTACACGAATTTTGGCAAAGCGGACTGAATTAAGTCTAGAATAATGTGTGCAAAGTTTCGTGAAAATCGGTTCAGATTTAGATATAGCTCCCATATATATTTTCGTCCGATTTTATGTAAATGGTGCACTAAAGCCCCTGAAAATCATTCGATTTGGACGAATTTTGGCATAGCGTACTGAATTAAGTCTAGAATAGTCTAGCAAAGTTTCGTGAAAATCTGTTCAGATTTAGATGTAGATTACATATATATGTTCGTCCGATATAAATTAATCTCTGGTAATTTCCTTGAATTCGGTTCATGAAAAATTTACACCATGTAATCAATGGATGTCTGATTGAGATTAAATTTTAAACCGAGCAATATACCAAATAGCGTGTGTCAAGTTTGCTTTAAATCGATTTACAAAATTAAGCATAGGTTGCAGAATGACATGTGTAGGGATTGATGTTAGTCGGTTTAGATATAGATAAATTTCACATATTTAAATTCGTTCAATTTCATGTCAATGTTCCTTCAAAATGGCGACGTCTGTTAGGATACATTTTAGAATATACCCAAAATGGTGAAGGGTATCATATAGTCGGCCCAGTCCGAATTTACTGCTTGCCTTATTGTTTTTTTTCAGTTTGTGAAAACATATTTACTTTGGAAAAAATATTATTTGGCTTAAAAAACACCGAAGTGAATATTGTGAATTTTAATTATAAATCGCTTGATCATCTAGAAGGCACGTTAAAAGTCGGAGACTGGGATATGATAAATTTAGATACACCTTTATTACTGATAACCTATTACTGATAACAAAAACATCCACCTAAGTCGTTTTATGTACTGCGTTCTGTGCATTATTTTCATGTACATTTTTTCAAACCAAAAGCTTTGGGATTTTGTTCTAATAATCATAACTCCTCATCATTCAATATATTCCTTGATCAGCGCAAAATTATTGTTGTCCACCAACTGTTTTAGCGGGGAAAGACTGCAACACTTTGCGTAGAATGTTAACTGCTCTTATACGGACTTGGAGTGTATTCGGGATCCATTAATTTGCATGTTAATAAGCTAAAGCGAATTATTAATACCATAACACGCTTAATTTATAATCTACGTAGTGACAATCACGTGTCGGAATATGTTACTCGCTTTCTTGGATGTTCTTTTGAAAAAAATTATTCAGTATATATATTACCGTGGACACACACTCCTCTAGAAACCTCAATATTTTGATACCTCGAATTTTGAATATTTGCGCAATGTTGGAATGCACTGCCACTTGAGTTACGGGTTTTCTCACAGCAATAATGCTATACGTTTAAAAATTCTAAGTCAGTTACACATTTCATAGTAAAAATTGCCATATTATGGATGTACTTTTTTGGCCTTTGGAAGGGGCAGCGAAGTGCCACGGGTCCAGCTAGTGGTGAGATAAAAAAACTGCAACCTACTTCATACTGTTGTCATTTCTAAGCCACTCGTCCGACAGCTGTTAAAATCTTTCCAGTGATAGCTCATTATATTGTTTATAAGCGTACAGAAGCATTTTGGTGAGAATTTTCGAAAAAAAAGTTATTCGTGGAATTCAAGCGTGATAGACTGATTTCTTTATATATGGCTGGAAAACCAAGAGTGGCTATCGTTAGAGCACTTCAGCATTTAAATGTGAATAATGTCACAATATTCCATTCGGCAAATATTGGAAAATGAGATCGGGATAAAGCCATTGAATTTTAAAAAGTTCAAAAACTTACACCGCAAAAGAAAGAAAATATACAGCCTTGGACATTCCAACAGTACTCAGCACCATCACACTCAGCACGCAACACCCAAGAATGGTTACAAAATGAGGTTCATCGCTTAATTTCCAGCGCACAATGGCCAAGCAAAATGGAAAGGTCATAATTCGTGCCAAATGTGACCAATTCGAAAAATTCAAATTTATTCTAAAATTTGATGATATTTCCGACATTTTCATTCAATAAAATTTATTAAATTATGACGGTTGACTTCGTTGCAGTTTTTTATCTCACCCTGTATATTGGTTAAAATTAAGATATAGCACCCATATAACTTTTTGTCCGATTTCCTGCGCTTTAGGTTGGTTTATATATAGATCGTATTGTTAATTTTGTCCCTTAAGATGCTACAATTAGTTCAGCGTTTTTTTTATTTAATCCTTTAAATATTTCTAAAATGCGCACCTGCTTCGATTTTTGTTTTATTTTCTCAATTGTAGGAAAACGCTTTACTTTATCGGCGTCTTCAGTTTTTGAAAGAAGAAGAGGCAAAGTCCGATGAATATGGAGTTGAAGTGGGGTTACAAGCCTGGCTGGACGTAGCTGGATTATCCAGCTTTTTGGTGCTCGTCTAGTTTCAAGCTAAAATTAAATTTGTTCACCTAAATTGAAATTTTTAGGTTCAATGAAATGAATTGGGAAATATTTTTCATTATATCTTTGCACAGTCGAATTCCCTAACATGCCTGTTGGAGTATGGGACTTATC
>NW_026884034.1:0-5223 GCF_032173495.1 Musca vetustissima
ATATTTAACAGTTGTATTCAGTCTGTCTTCAGCCACCATCATTTTTCCTGAAAATTGGAAATTAGGTAGGTTGGACCAC
This sequence comes from Musca vetustissima, assembly GCF_032173495.1. Classification (NCBI taxonomy): domain Eukaryota; kingdom Metazoa; phylum Arthropoda; class Insecta; order Diptera; family Muscidae; genus Musca; species Musca vetustissima. The sequence continues at coordinate 80 of NW_026884034.1, forward strand.
CATAAGCTGAGGCCAATCAATAATACCAGGATTCGTAAAAGCGATTTGACTTTTATCCACAGTAGCAAAGACGACTGAGGCTCTACGTATGTCTCTGTGATTAGTAGTAGAGAGAACTGAACCTGTACAGCTCCCACAACAGAACTGTTTTGGTAGCCCTTAAGTTATCGGAAACCTTTGATATTGTAACTCACATTAAGTTGCTCGTGCAGTTAACAAAAAATAGGAATATGAACAAATTCTACAAGTCGCTTGACCACAGCTTTACAAGAGTGCTAATGAAGAAACTTTGTTTACCTCTTACAAAGCAAAAGGTCGGTCGGTGGTATGATATATCGTCGTCAAGAGTAAGCAGACGCTTTGATTAAAAGTATATCTCTGATTAAAAACATATACATGTATATCGGAAGTTGCCCAGCACTACACGCCATATAAGCGGAGAACTGAACTAGAACAGCTCGTGCAAGAGAACAGTTTTGTGGCCCTTGAGTTATTGGAAACCTTTGATATAGTCACTCGCGTATATTTGTTCGAGGATATAGTGAAGACCAACCTTCAGACTAGCTTCAGCGGTTGGATAATCCATTATATATTTGGGACCAGCCATATATGGAAATAGAAATAAGAAGTCAAAGACCTGCTTATGACACCAATGGACTACTTACATCAGAAAAGCAAACGGTAAGGTATTTTTCCCAACAAAGATCACGATGGAGCAGACGCCTCAACTTATATTAGGTCCGAAGGATATTTTATATTTTTATATAACCGCAAATTATCTCTCTGTAAACTAGTGTAATAAATCCTTAAGTTTTGATCTAAAACTGTTCGATGTGTAAAAATGAAATATTTGTTATACGACATCAGTATCCTTTGGTAAACTGATTGTAAAATTGTCTGGTAATAATAAAATATTTGCAGATATTGGTAACATATCACAAAACTAAAGTAGAACGTTGAAGCGGAGCGGAGCTGGATAAAGTGTAAAGAATAATAACTACGATAAAGACTACTGGTAAATAGGTTTGCTATACTCGTATATTGTCTTGTTGACAAAATGACATATCTTCAATATACGAGCAATCTTTATTTTAACTAAATTCATACATCAATGTTTACATTTCTGTTTTAAGTTTTTTCATGTTGTTGCTGGTGTTGTATTTATGACAAAATATTAGATTAGGAATTTTATACCTATGAATAGAAAAAAAATATAAACAAATTTATGCAAATTGTACAATCATATTGAACACATGGATAGATTGCACTAAAACGAAACATAAATTCTTAATAAAGATGCATATATGAAGTTGGAGATGGTAATAGGTAAATAAGATTACAAACAAGTTTGGCAAGGATTGCGATGGGGAATGAAAGAGATTTTTCTACCGACCTATCTGGACTTTGGAGTAGTCGTGGAGGGTGACGTAGCTGATATGTGCCGCGAGTCCACCCATAAGAACTATAAAAAATGGGTTAAGGCGTCCCGAATTGCTATAATCCATAAAAAAGCAAAGTTCTTTTACATCAGTATCATTTGCGCCCACGATCCGACCGAAGATAAAAATGAACAGACCAAAGAAATATTCTACGAGCTCCTAGAAACAACATACCAACGAGTAAACCACAAACCGTAGGCTTTGGTGCAGGCACATCTTCCTGTTGAGATGAAGGAGGAAACCTGGTGAGAGATGTAGACATCGTGCTGAGGATCTGGAAGGAGCATTTTGAAAAACTTCTGGTATCAAATAGTAGCGGTGAAGAGGATACCCCAGAACCAATAATAAATGACGGTATAGAGTGTATACCACCTAGCCAAGATGAGGTCAGAATAGCAATCGGCTATCAAGATAACTTTAACTGGCACAAGATCAGCAATTAAAGTCGGAAAGGACCGCTCGGAGCTCTTTAATACCGATCAGATTCAGACAAGGTGACAGTTTGTCGTGCGAACTTTTTAACGTCATACGAGAGGCAAAAGTGAACAGAAATGGCACTCTATACACCAAACAACACTGTTACTCGCCTATGCCGATGACATCGACATAATGGGTCGAACATTGAGAGCGGTAACAGCCACCTTTGAACAACTTGAGAAGGAGTCTGCCAACGTGGAGTTTGCCAACGCGCAAGACGTCCAGTAGACTCGGACCAACTGTGGAACTTGAGAACTACAGCTTCGAGGTAGTCAATGATTTTATATACCTTGGTACCGCCATAAATAAAACTAATGACATCAGTTTTGAAGGATAGTGTTGGCCAATAGATGCTACTATGGTCTGAGCAAGCAACTCAAAAACAAGGTCACCACAACATTGCCGAATATGCGCAAAAGACCGACGCGCCTTGAAATATTTTTTAAGCACGGCTTATGGTATGAAAGTTCTGTCACAAGCCAGCTAAGTAAGTAAAGTACAATAGTCGTGGATGTTTCAAAGAATATTTTCTCAACGACTTCAATAGGCGTGGATTTTTCTAAGAACATTTTTTCAAGGACTACAATAGGCGTGGATTTTCTAAGAATATTTTTTAAGGACTAGTATAGGCGTAGATTTTTTAAAGATTATTTTTTCAAGGACTACAATAGGCGTGGATTTTTTAATGAAAGTTTCTTCAAGGACTACAATAGGCGTGGATTTGTTAATGAAAGTTTTTTCAAGGACTGCAATAGGCGTGGATTTTTTGATGAAAGTTTCTTCAAGGACTACAATAGGCGTGTATTTTTTAATGAAAGTTTCTTCAAGGACTACAATAGGCGTGGATTTTTTAATGAAAGTTTCTTCAAGGACTACAATAGGCGTGGATTTTTTAATGAAAGTTTCTTCAAGGACTACAATAGGCGTGGATTTTTTAATGAAAGTTTCTTCAAGGACTACAATAGGCGTGGATTTTTTAATGAAAGTTTCTTCAAGGACTACAATAGGCGTGGATTTTTTAATGAAAGATTTTTTAATGAAAGTTTCTTCAAGGACTACAATAGGCGTGGATTTTTTAATGAAAGTTTCTTCAAGGACTACAATAGGCGTGGATTTTTTAATGAATGTTTCTTCAAGGACTACAATAGGCGTGGATTTTTTAATGAAAGTTTCTTCAAGGACTACAATAGGCGTGGATTTTTTAATGAAAGTTTCTTCAAGGACTACAATAGGCGTGGATTTTTTAATGAAAGTTTCTTCAAGGACTACAATAGGCGATTATCGACAAAAATGTTGAAAGAATCCACAAAATTTTCTGTAGAAATTGTTTATTGATACCTTGAGGAAAATTCGTTTAAAAATCAATGCCTATAGCCACTTTTAATTTGATTTAATTTTCGGCGTGAAAATAATTTCATCTATCCGCTTATTTAAATATCCCTCTTAGCTAATCAATTCATAATAACAACAACATTGGCACAATTTCATCAAATCTTCAAGTGTTTAGGATTTCAAGCATACACAAATGCCATATCCGTTTGTAATTTCCATTTATATTTCCGGTTACAAATAGAAAGAAAGAAGAGAACATGACAACTGGCAAAACACACACACACATTTACAAGACCAATAACAACACAGCATGCTTCAAAGATTCGATATATATTTTGAGAGGATATATATATAGACATAAAACAAGGTTCATTAATTTCGTATTCTTAGCGCATACAGACAGACACACATACACAAATATATCAAGAAACTGTCAATTGAAATATTTCTTTGAATGTGTTCACAATCGAATACGGATTATTGTAAATACCCTTAAGAAGATAATATCACATCAGTGGATGTTAATATAAGTTGCCAAAAACAGGAGGTACGAATCGTAGTATAGTATATACCAAACATTGTCGAAACAAAAACTAAGAAAGAAAATTAAGTTAACAAGAAAACAATATGTAAAAGACCAATCTCAGACGGGGAGGACATTATGATGGCCTTTGGGTGTATACAAGAGATGCTTCTAAGATTATTTTTGTAAAGAAACAGACCGATTTAAATCAAGCAAATCTACTCTAATTTTAGTTCCTTTATGTACAATAACCTGTCGATAGAATATTTGGAAGACCACTAACATGAAATCAGAAGAAAATAAAAATTTGTGAAATATGTTATTCTACAACCTATAAAAAACTACATGTCCACAAGAGAGACTTTGGTTCTTTGGAGCATCAATTAACACAAATCGTACAAAATTATGGGATCTCTATCTAATCTTGCACCGATTTCAAAAAAAACTTAAATTACATCATCTAATCTCATCTTTTGTATCATTTGAATAAAAACCGTCGAAAATGTATGAGTACCTCTGAATTTGAACCAAATTTCACAAATGAACGTAAACATTACTTCGTTTACGATCTGACGTGGACATCCCAAAATATTATACCTATGTCTCGTTTTCTTTGACATGTCCCAAACGTGGACGATGTTTGATCTGCAGATTTGATATTTGCTATATACTTAATAGGGTCGGAATGATTATTTCGTTAATTTACAAACTGAATAATGTACTTCATATACCTTCCATACTATGATGAAATTCTATGCTTAAATATAGACCCCAATCAAAAATCTGCAAAACTCGCCCCACAAGAATGCCGAATGTCAAATTGCAGCAACGTCAGTGCGAATTGTGACGAAAATATTCAAAATACAAAAACTGAGGCGTGAAAATCGTTGGAAAATGTGACTAAAATCTTCAAAATATACAAACTAAGGCGGGAACATTTCAAAATGTGGACTTCAAAAAAGTTTGTCACTCTCCATGAATCCCAAATTACAGCCCAATGTTGCCCACAGCAACAAAATATTTTAGAGCTTATATTTAATTCACAGCTAGAAATATATTTTTTATACCCTACATAACTATGTTGTCAGGGTATTATAGCTTTGTGCAGCCCCAAGAGTTTGTAACGCCGATTATCATATCTCGACTAGCTGAGTCGATCTAGACATGTGTGTCCGTCCGTCCGTCCGTCTGTCCATTATAATTTGTAAACACGATACAGGCCACAGTTATGGACCAATCTTCACGAAATTTTGCATGTAGGATGGGTTCAGGCCAATGAAGACCACTAATGTTTTTGGTAAAGATCAGTTAATATTAAGGGGATGAAATGGACCAAATACTGAATTTTTGTCGGTTTTTGTGGTCGCTCCAGA
>NW_026884035.1:0-54177 GCF_032173495.1 Musca vetustissima
ATCCAGACCTGTTCTGAGACCTTCTAAAACTATTTTTAAAATACAGGACTGTTCGGAGACCTCCTAAAACTATTTTTTAATATCCAGGCCTGTTCGGAGACCTCCTAAACTATTTTGAAATATCCAGGCCTGTTCTGAGACCTCCTAAAACTATTTTCAAATATCCAGGCCTGTTCGGAGACCTCCTAAAACTATTTCTAAACATCCAGACTATTTTAAATATTCAGGCCTGTTCGGGAACCTCCTAAAACTATTTCGAAATATCCAGGCCTGTTCTGAGACCTCCATAAACTATTTCTAAATATCCAGATCAGTTCTGAGGCCTCCTAAAACTATTTTTAAATATCCAGACCTGTTCTGAGGCCTCCTAAAACTATTTTTAAATATCCAGACCTGTTCTGAAGCCTCCTAAAACTATTTTTAAATATACAATTTTGAAATATCCCAGTCCGTTCTGAGGCCTCCTAAAAATATTTTAAATTTAGGGATCTAAATGTTTTTTTAAAAAATTCATTGACTCCGCCCCTCCTCGGTAGTAGGAAAATATTTACAGATTCGGAAAATTAGTTGAAATCAGTGTTATGGGAAATTTCGAATTTTGCCTCTGCTGGAGGGCATTTTCATTTAAATACCTTGCCAAACCCACTGTCGGAGCATTACAACGTTCTATACTGCCGATCGCGGTCGTATTATCCTCCCTCGTCCTCTCAATCGCCGTATACCCTGGTCGACAAACACATTTCCCTTTATTTTCAATACGTCTAGGCGCATCACCACCTGCTGCCGTCTTAACAGGTTCCAACCATTGCCCTGGGCCACATGGTCCCCTTGTATAGAGTTTATAACAATTACCCTCCAACTCAACCATACCCGGTGTCGATTCACAGGTATTCGTCATAGGTTCCGATGGCGTCGAACATTGTTGATCTAAATTCATGAGAATTCCCGTACAACCACACATGCCATTATACGATATACCATCGACCGAAGGGCGGGCGGTAAAATCGAACACCACCACTTGATGGAGATCACAGGGGCCCTGAGAACCAATGCGATAGCATTGATTTTGATCGGGGAAATAGAGGCGATTTTTACCACAGAAATTCTCCACACAGGTTGTGGCATTGATGAGGAATTCATTTTGGCCGCAAGGGCCTCGGGTATACAGGCGATAACAGAAACCATCCGACCAGGGTACATAACCTTCTTTGCACTGGCACTGGGCTCTGGTGGCTTTAATGGGATTGTAATAATTATTCTGATCTTCCTCACCATCTCCAATGGTTATGTTTTCGGGAAAGGTGAAAATATTACCCGGTGGACATGGTCCGGGGGTATCTGAAAAGAACAGATTTTGTGTTAATTTTTGTATTTCTTGAAAATCGTTTTCCGATCATTTTACTTAATTCATAACACATGTGATAGTCTTCGTGATAGTGCGGCAGACCACGATGACAATCACAAACGCCGCCGGGTAAAAACAGGTGGCCCGGTGTTGAACATGGACCCTTGGTGAAATGTTCATGACAGCTTTCTTCCAAGTCATAATAATAGGGTTTCAATTCACCGGAATCTTCACACTGGAAATGATAGAGAAACAGAATAAAATTAGATTCTGCGAGGTCCCTACGAGGTTTTCTTCCCGAATGCATCGGGAAATTGGGGAAAAATATTCTTAAAAAAATCCTCGAAACTTCTGAGACCTACCAAAACTATTTTTAAAAAATGCTATCCTGTTCTGAGACTTTCTAAAGCTATTTTTAAATCTCTAGACCTGTTCGGTCTAGAGATTTCTAAATATCCAGGCCTATTTTGAGACCTCCTGGAACTATTTTAAAATATGCAGGCCTGTTTTTAGACCTCATAAAGTTATTTTTAAATATCCAGGCCTGTTCGGAGACCTCCTAAAACTATTTTTAAATATCCAGGCCTGTTCCGAGACCTCCTAACACTATTTTTAAATATACAGACCTGTTCTGAGACCTCCTAAAACTATTTTGGATATGCAAGCCTGTTCGGAGACTTCCTAAAACTTTTTTTTAATATCCAGGCCTGTTCTGAGACCTACTAAAACTTATTTTAAATATCCAGGTCTGTTCTGAGACCTCCTAAAACTTCTTTTAAATATAAAGGTCTGTTGTGAGACCTGATAATACTATTTTTAAATATTCAGGCCTGTCCGGAGACCTCCTAAAACTATTTTTGAATATCCAGGATTGTCCGGAGACCTCCTAAAACTGTTTTTAAATATCCAGGCCTGTTCGGAGACCTACTAAAACTTATTTTAAATATCCAGGTCTGTTCTGAGACCTCCTAAAACTTCTTTTAAATATCCAGGTCTGTTGTGAGACCTGATAATACTATTTTTAAATATTCAGGCCTATCCGGAGAACTCCTAAAACTATTTTTGAATATCCAGGATTGTCCGGAGCCTCCTAAAACTGTTTTTAAATATCCAGGCCTGTTCTGAGACCTCCTCCTCCAGGTCTGTTCGGAGACCTCCCAAAACATATTTTTAAATATCCAGGTCTGTTCTGAGACCTGCTAATACTATTTTTAAATATTCAGGCCTGTCCGGAGACCTCCTAAAACTATTTTTGAATATCCAGGATTGTCCGGAGACCTCCTAAAACTGTTTTTAAATATCCAGGCCTGTTCGGAGACCTGAAACTTCATTTAAATATCCAGGCCTGTTCTGTGACCTCCTAAAGCTAGTTTTAAATATCCAGGCCTGTCCGGAGACCTCCTAAAACTTCTTTTAAATATCCAGGCCTGTTCTGAAACCTCCTAACACTATTTTTAAATATCCAGGCCTGTTCGGAGACCTCTTAAAACGATTTTTAAATGTTCAGGCCTGTTTTGAGTCCTCCTAAAACTTCTTTTAAATATTCAGGCCTATTCTGAGGTCTCTTAAAACTTCTTTAAAATATTCAGGCCTGTTCTGAGGTCTCCTAAAACTATTTTGAAATATCCAGGCCTGTCCGGAGACCTCCTAAAACTGTTTTTAAATATCCAGGCCTATTCTGAGACCTCCTAAACCTATTATAAAAAATATAGGCCTGTTCTAAGACCTCGGAGATCGCTCAAAAATATTTTTAAATAATACATTCCTTATTTGGAGCCTTTTAAAAATCTATTTTTTTACTTACCCTACACTCCGCCAGACCATCTTCATTTAATACTAATAATTTACCCCTGGTACAGGGCCCTTTGGTTAAGCGGCTATAACATTTACCATCCCGTGGCCAAAATAGCTGATTCTCAGGACAGGCTTTAGGTGTTTTACAAACACCCCAACGATTTGTGGTCCTAGAAAAAAGGAGACAGAATGAACAATAAATTATAAAAATCTCCGAATTCCCGAATCCTCCCACCTACCTTTTATTCCCCTGTTGCATTTCGGGTACGGGATTAAAATACTGACCCTTCGAACAGGGTCCACGTTCATAGATTTTATAACATTTATTTGTTTGGCCACTCAATGCCGTTCCGGGCGGGCAACGACATTCCGCCACCGGCACATTGGCCATTACTTTTCTTTTACTCGTTCCAATGGGTATTGTGGGACTTAGTTCCATGGTGTCGGGACAGGGATAGCCAATACTGAATATTTTAAAACATTTCTTTAATGGTGGCCAATAGAGCAGCTGCCATCCTCCCGGCATTGTGGCACATGGATTTTTATCAGGATCACTCCAGGGTGGTGGTATAATTGCCGTATCGCCTTGCTGGCAGTGTAGTAGCGTTAGCAAGGTTATTAAACTAAGGCAGGCTTGCAGGGTGAACCAGGAGATGGACATTTTCCGTCGTTTCATGGTTGTGGATGTGTGTGTGATGGGGCTGGAAAGGAAAACAAAATTTAAATATAAGGCGCGGATTTTTAAAAAATATTTTAAAGGGTCTACATCTAGGAGGGAATTTTTAATTTTTTTTCAAATATTTTTTCGTACCACCCCAATATCCATTTATTGCTCTACTTAGCTCCACTTATCAACACAATTGTATTAACAAAAAAAAAAAAAAAAAATATGTCAGTCACTCTCTAAAGTAAGTCAACAATTGTGCCCCTCAAGCCTTGTTAGCTAAACATCGATTACAAAGAAAATAAAAAAATGCAACAACAACTAAATAATAAAAATTATTAATATAAAATATGGTTGTTGTTGTTGCTAAAATGTATATCACATGTGTGTGAATATTTAAAACAAGTGTTTAATAAAAAACACATAAAAATAAGTCCGATATCCAGCCTTGCCCTGGGTGGCACCAACAAGTGTTGTGTGCGGATGTCAAACCCCCTGATTTTTATACCCTTCACCACACTGTGGTACAGGGTATTATGTCTTAGGCCAAAGGAATCGAGATAGACACATGGTTCCATAGGATCACTTTCTGAGTCGATTTACGCATGTCCGTCTGTCCGTGCATGTATTTTTGTGAACAAAGTACAGATCGCATTTATGACCCGATTCGGATGAAATTTAGCATAGGTCACTTATTTGGCCCAAGGACGAACCCTATTGGAATTGGGAAAAATCGGTTCAGATTTAGATATAGCTCTCATATATATATTCATCCGATTTAATGTAAATAGTGCACCAAAGTCCCTATATATCTTTCGATTTCCACGAAATTTGGCACAGCGTAATGAATTAGGCCCAGAATGATGTGTGTTAAGTTTCCTGAAAATCGGTTCAGATTTAGATATAGCTCTCATATGTGTTTTCGTCCGATTTAAGGTAAATGGTCCACCAAAGTCCCTATATAACCTTCGATTTGCACGAAATTTGGCACAGCGTAATGAATTAGGTCTAGAACGATGTGTGTTAAGTTTCCTGAAAATCGGTTCAGATTTAGACATGGCTCCCATATATATTTTAGTCCGATTTAATGTAAATGGTCCACCAAAGTCCCTATATAACCATCGATTTGCACGAAATTTGGCACAGCGTAATGAATTAGGCCTAAAATGATGTGTGTTCAGTTTCCTGAAAAACGGTTCAGATTTAGATATAGCTCTCATATATATTTTCATCCGATTAAAGGCAAATGGTGCACCAAAGTCCCTATATGCCTTTCGATTTGCGTGAAATTTGGCACAGCGTAATGAATTAGGTCTAGAGTGATGTGTGTTAAGTTTCCTGAAAATCGATTCAGATTTAGATATAGCTCCCATATACATTTTCGTCCGATTTAAGGTAAATAGTGCACCAAAGTCCCTCTACATCCTTCGATTTGCGTGAAATTTGGCACAGCATAATGAATTAGGCCCAGAATGATGTGTGTTAAGTTTCCTGAAAATCGGTTCAGATTTAGATATAGCTCCCATATATATTTTCGTCCGATTTAATGTAAATGGTCCACCAAAGTCCCTATATAACCATCGATTTGCACGAAATTTGGCACAGCATAATGAATTAGGTCTAGAATGATGTGTGTTAAGTTCCCCGAAAATCGGTTCAGATTTAGATATAGCTCCCATATATATTTTCATTCGATTTAAGGTAAATGGTCCACCAAAGGCCCTACAAAACCTTCAATTTACACGAAATTTGGCACAGCGTAATGCATTAGCCCTAGAATGATGTGTGTTAAGTTTCCTGAAAATCGGTTTAGATTTAGATATAGCTCTCATATATATTTTCGTCCGATTTAATATAAATGGTCCACCAAAGGCCCTATATATCATTCGATTTGCACGAAATTTGGCACAGCGTAATGAATTAGGTCTAGAATGATGTGTGTTAAGTTTCCCGAAAATCGGTTCAGATTTAGATATAGCTTCCATATATATTTTCGTCCGATTTAATGTAAATGATGCACCAAAGTCCCTATATGTCTTTCGATTTACACGAAATTTTGCACAGCGTAAAGAATTTGGTCTAGAATGATGTGTGTTAAGTTTCCTGAAAATCGGTTCAGATTTAGATATAGCTCTCATATATATTTTCGTCCGATTTAAGGTAAATAGTGCACCAAAGTCCCTCTACATCCTTCGATTTGCACGAAATTTGGCACAGCGTACTGAATTAGGCCCAGAATGATGTGTGTTAAGTTTCCTGAAAATCGGTTCAGATTTAGATATAGCTTCCATATATATTTTCGTCCGATTTATGATAAATGGTGTACCAAAGTCTCTTCGATTTGCACGAAATTTGGCACAGCGTAATGAATTAGGTCTTGAATGATGTGTGTTAAGTTTCCTAAAAATCGGTTCAGATTTAGGCATAGCTCCCATATATATTTTCGTCCGATTAAATGTAAATGGTCCACCAAAATCCCTATATAACCTTCGATTTGCACGAAATTTGGCACAGCGTAATGAATTAGGCCCAGAATGATGTGTGTTAAGTTTCCTGAAAATCGGTTCAGATTTAGATATAGCTTCTATATCTGACCAAATGAAAAAATTAGCATCGGTTGCAGAATGACATGTTTATGGATCCAATTTCATTTTACTGGTCCTTTAAAAATGCGACATCTGTTAGGATTCATCTGTTGTGAATATACCCAAAGTGGTGAAGGGTATCATATAATCGGCACCGTCCGACTTTACTACTTTCCTTACTGGTTTTTCTATACGATGCAACAAAGAAGAAAATTAAAACAAAAAAATACCCCGATTCGTACGATTTACCCACTAAACCACTTGGCTGTCTGGTCTGCATCGATGTAGCACACAAAAAAACCAAGTCAATAGATCAACAACCATGCCACCACTTCGACCACCACTACCACCCATATGGCAAATTTTTTTGTTTGGGCATAACCACAACGAATGATATCATTTATTACGGCTATCCGCACACACACATTACAAAATAGAAAATCGGAGGAGGGAGGAGAGGATTCCAAACACCTCCACCTCCACCACCATCAAATTTGCCACATTTTTCCACTTGTATTGAGATGCCGGTTTAATGTGGCGCGACATTAAATGTTGCATGAAACCACAAAGCGGGTTGGTATCCACCTCAACGTCATTCCACCAGCCAGCCAGCCAGATAACCACACACACACACAACCACCCATGGTGTGTGTGCCTATAACTTGCCCCACCAAGAGATATACAAAATTAATGTGTGAGATTTTTTTTCGCATTAATAATAGTATTATATAATATAGGTTGTTGTTGTTGTCATAGACAACAACAAAAATCTTCCGGTTGTTGTTGTTGTTGTTGTTGCATTGTAAGTGGTATTATGGGTCATTGAAAGTGAAATGACCCATTTTTCTTTGACTGGTTAAGGTCACAAATGTTTATGGCTGTTTGTGTCTTAAGTCTTTTGTTTCATATGTTAAGTAGAGCATACTTTTAGGATGAGAAAAAAAATTGTTTTAAGGAAACCAAAATCAGGTTTGAAAAAAAAAATATTTTAGGGTGTACAAAAAGGTGCGGATAAAAAAAATATTTTTAGACGTCTATTATAAGGCACGGATTTATTTTTAAAAAATATTTGTCTAAAGTCTTACAAAAGGCATCGATTTGTAAAAAAAAATTTTAGAAGTCTATAACCAGGCGTGGATTTTTTTTTAAATATTTTTAAGGGTCTACAATAAGGCGCGGAGTTAAAAAAAACGACTCTGATTGGCTATAACATGGCGAAGTCCAGGCTTATCTTGGTACCTCTTTCATCTCAAATGTGGACACTGACCTCACCGCGGTGCCACCAGGGGTAGCTATTTTCATCACCCGATGAAATAATGAGCTAATATGTGCCGCAAGTTCACATATTAGCTCATAAAAAAATGGGCTGAGGCGTCGGGTTAGTTGCCCACTCTCGAATAACCCAACCTACTATGAAAAAGCAAAGAAAAAGAAATCCTAATGGTAGTAGCTTTGGCTATGAAGTTGGGCAGAGGCTATAGTCTGTGAGTGACCAGTCTCGAACTGTTTGGGGTTCTACTGGTAATAGCTTCGGCTATGAAACTGACCGATGGTTTCGGTAGCACGGGTGTCAGGGCCCCTAGGTTTGCGGATCTAGCCTGGAAGTTGGTGTTGGCCCTTCGGGGAACATCGTGCTGGATGTGGTTTATACCCAAATCGTGGGTAGAGCTGTAGCTCGGTGTGGAGTTGCATTACAACCGGTTGCTTGACTCATAGAAAAGCAGGAGTTTTAGATGGGCTCCGCTCCTCATCTAAGGAGGTGATCGCGTCCAAATACGTGTGATCGATTGGTACCTGCATTTCGGTGTGGGGGCGTTGGTTGACGCGTTGTATTAACTGGTGTTTACAGCACCGTGGGGTAAGACCGCAAGATAGGTACCCACGTACTCTAAGCATCTCTGTATTATAGCTGCCATGAAACGAGACATGAATTTGGCTGCGGATTTATGGTTAGCAGGAGAATTAAAGACCTAGTCTCCAGATTCACTCCAGTAGATGAGCAAGTTGCTATAATCCGTATAAAAGCGAAGTTCTTCTTCGTCAGTCTTGTGCCCATGCTCCGACCGAAGACAAAGATGAACAGACCAAAGGCATATTTTATGAGCGCCTAGAAACAACATATGCACAACGCCACTTGGATTTCTTCCGATCGAACAACGAGAAATCACAAATGCTACTGATGTGAAAAACGCTGCGTATAGGGCAATCCTGCAGGCAGTAGCAACACGTAATGCGATGGAGAATTATCGGGAGAAAAGGAGAGAGGAGAAACGTGTTTTCAGAAAAAAAGGAGAAAGAACAAGAAAAACGTGTGCGTGAGCAAATCGAGATGTACAGGAGTCAGAATGAAGTTCGAAAATTCTACCAACGGGTAAAACACCAAACCGAAGGCTTTGGTGCAGGCACATCCTTCTGTAGAGATGAAGAAGGAAACCTGGTGACAGATAGAGACAGCGTGTTGAGGATGTGGAAGGAGAAACTTTGAAAAACTTCTGGTATCAAATAGTGGCGGTGAAGAAGATACCCTAGAACCAATAAGAGATGATGGTATAGAGTGTATATCACCTAGCCAAGATGAAGTCAGAATAGCAATCAATCGGCTGAAGAATAATAAAGCAGCAGGTGCTGAACCAGGCGAAATATTTAAGACTGGTGGTCAGATGCTGGTAAGGAGCATGCATCATCTGATTAGTACTATTTGGCTAGAGGAATGCATGCCCAATGATTGGAATCTCTGCATCCTGTGTCCCGTGCACAAAAAAGGAGACAAGACGATATGTGCCAACTATAGAGGCCTTCTTCCCATCGCATATAAAGTGCTATCCAGTGTGCTGTGTGAACGACTGAAGCCAATGGTCAATGACATTATTGGACCATACCAATGTGTCTTCAGACCTGGCAAATCCACCATTGATCAGATCGTTTCCACGGCAGAGGGGTCTACGTTCCGAAACGACCCGTGTCTTACTCGGGCCACGTCTTTCACCTCAGCCCATTGTGTAAAAGCAATAGTGCTGCTACAACAACAACAACAACCATTGACCAGATTTTCACTCTGCGCCAAATCCTGGAAAAGACCCACGAAAAACACATCGACACATACCACCTATTTGTCGACTATAAAGCCGCATTCGACAGCCCTATCCGTTCAGAGGTGTTTAAAGCCATGTCTACGTTCGGCACCTGCAAAAATAATACGGCTATGCAGGATAACTTTAACTGGCAGAAGATCAGCAGTTAAAATCGGAAATGACCTATCGGAGCCCTTCAATACCGAACGAGGAGTCAGACAAGGTGACAGTTTGTCGTGTGATCTTTTTAACATCCTGCCGGAAAAGGTCGTACGAGTTGACATCGACATAATGGACCGAACACTGAGTGCGGTAACAGCCACCTTTGAACAAATTGAGAAGGAATCTGCCAAAGTGGGTCTGGCAGTAAACGGCGAGATGACCAAGCTGATGGTATCAACGCGCAAGACGTCAAGTAGACTAGGAACAACTGTGGAACTTGAGATCTACAGCTTCGTGGTAGTCAAAATTTTATATACCTTGGTACCGACATAAATAAAACGAATGACATCTTTAAGGGTCTGCATCTAGGAACGGATTTTTAAAAAAAAAATATGTTTAAGGGTCTACATCTAGGAGGGGTTTTTTAAAAAATATATTTTTAAGGGTCTACATCTAGGAGCGGATTTTTTACAAAAATGGTTTTACACGCCACGCCTGCTTAGAGACCCCTAAAAATATCTTTTAAAAAATCCACACCTGGTTAGAGAGCCCTAAAAATATGTTTTAAAAATCCACGGCTGGTTAGAGACCCCTAAAAATAGGTTTTAATAATCCACGCCTGGTTAGAGAGCCCTAAAAATATGTTTTTAAAATACACGCCTGCTTAGAGACCCTTAAAAATATGTTTTAAAAATCCACGCCTGATTCGAGACCCCTAAAAATATGTTTTTTAAAATCCACGCCTGGCTACAGACCCTTTAAAATATTTGTTTTAAAAATCTTTGACTTCTGTTAGGACGCTAATTTTTGTAATTTAGTATTTACGTACAAGTGCGGTGCGTTCGTTTATTTCACACCTTTTGATCAGGTTTGTCATTAGGTTAGCACCTAAGGTCATGATGGTTGGTTACTTGGCTATCCGGCTGATGCCACTATTAATGGGATGCTGAAATCAATTTTCGTTTTCGTTTTTTTTTTCTTTCAATTATTAACACTTCAGAGTAGAGAAGCTCGAGGCTAAATTCATTAACGATTTGTGGATTTTGTTGTTGTTGTCTTAAATTAAAAATTAATTACAGTGGTGATTAATGATCGGAAGAGGAGGAATGTAAAAAACCCCTCAACACAAATGATGATGATGAAGTTATTATTTCGGTTAATTTTTTGGGTAGGACTGGCGGACTATTTTTTAAGAATTGTTTGAAAGAAAACGGAAATTTTCAAGTTCATCATAATTGTAGCTTCCGTAACAATTAAAGTGTCAGGTAATTAGGGGCAATTAAAGGCCTTAGAAATAGTTGGGAAGTGCTCTGCAGATAAAAAAAGTCTCCATAAAAAAATAAAATTTATTTGAAAATCAAATTCCGACTCAGTCACACAATTCATTGATCAGCTGTAAACCAGTTTTCAAAACTCTTTTATTAACTTCGTATGATGAGGTTTGGGTAGGGGAGGGGAGATCTTTAATTTTGCATAGAGTTTTAATGCACTGCTTTTTAAGTTTCCATTTTTTGTTGTTGTTGTTGTGTTTTTTTTTTTCAAAAAGGTCATGAAACCCACACCAATATTTTTCTCTCTCTCTCTTCTTTTTGGCCATTATTATCTCTCTTATGACCACCAGCATTTATTGCTTAATTATAATGTGCGGAATCACAAATGACCTTGAACTAATTTTTTGTTTGTGCCGAATAAACAAATCATAAACTGTGTTGACAAGTTTTTTTTATATTCGGAAGTGGGAAGATTTTAATTGGGTAATTTAAAAAAAAACTAAATGAAAAAAATATATATTTTTAAGGGTCCTCAACAAGGGTCTTGAAAAGTGGCTGGTGTGGTACGTATTGAACCGCTAAACGCGGAGAACTTCGACACATGGAAACTGCAAATCCGTGCAATTTTGATGAAAACTGATTTCTGGGCATATGTCGATTGTAGTAGTGGATTGGAAAACGCTAGACCAAAAGTCAGCGGCCGCCGACATAACGTTGGCGATGAGTGCATCGGAATTGGGCTTGATATCAGAATGTAAGAGTGCAAGAGAGATCTGGTTGAGATTGGAATCAACGTATCAATCGAAAGGGCCTGCGAGAAAGGCTACATTGTTGAAAAGAGTCGCATTGTCAGGAACGCGTGACGGCGATAATGTACGAGAACATCTAAACGATTTTTTTCGATGCCGTGGCCGAACTAAAATAAACTGGCGTTTTAATTGAAGATGAAATCTTGGCGATTTTACTTCTATATAGTTTACCAGAATCGTCCAGAACCTTTCGTTGTGCCCTGGAAACTAGGGACGAATTGCCCAAAACGGAAATTTTGCGAGTGAAATTTTTTGGAAGAATCAGAATCGAGGAAATCGATAGAAAATGGTGAATCTTCTAGTGTTCTTCATCCCAAAGAGCATGAAATGAAGGATAAGGGAAAGAGATTTCGCAAGGAATTGCAGAAGCAGAAATATTGTAAATGTTCATAGTTCCCAAAATGTGGAATAAAATAGGAAATCGGACGTCACATTAATGAAAAAAGAATCAAATTATTTGTGTCCAGAACTGAAATCCAAATGGTGTTTGGATAGTGGTTGTACGTCGCATATGAGTGCTGATAAGGAGATTTTTACGAATATGACAGTAATGAATCAAACTCTGACTGAACTTGGCAAACAAGAAGTGTACAAAAATTTGTGGAATCGGAAAATCGTTCAAATCTCGGTGAAACAGGATGAAAATGCGATTAATGATTCGAAATGAAACATAATGAAATCGAAATATAATGTCGAGCATTCAGGTGACTTCGAATGTGACCAGCAAAATTGAGGAATATGTAAACAAATGCATATTAAGTGACGTTTTAGCGATACCGTTTTAGCGATATACAGCCCTGTTAGGGAAACAGAGTTACACTGCGACGAGTGTTCATCGGGTTTCGGATCAATTTTAATGCAAAAGCAGGATGATGGAATGTTTTTTCAAAGAGAACTACGGATGCAGAAACAAGATACCATACTTTCGAGCTTGAAACCTTAGCTATCATTTATTCATTGAGGAGATTAAGGTATATCTGGAAGGGATAGAAAATATTGAGGGATTGTAACTCGTTGGCCCTAACACTAGCAAAAAGAAATATCAACAGCCGAATATCGAGATGGGCATTAGAGTTAGAGAAGTACAGTTACGCTATTCAGAGTGAACCAAGACACGGATAAAGTGGTGGCTACTATTGTAATAGAGGATATAGACTGCAGCCCAGGCAAGGGACAAGGAAATAAATGAGTTGAGGGAGTAAGGTTAGATCAGGGAACGGTAAATGGTTGTGACATGGTAAATGGTGTGGTGTATAGAAAGATTAATGATACTTTACGATTTGTTGTACCTAGAGATAAGGAAAATGAGGTAATCAGAAACATGCATGAAAAATTAGGACATTTGGGAGTAGATAAATGTTATCTGAAAATGAAGAAGGACCATTATTGGTTCTCAGGAATGAAGGAGAAAGTAGATAAATACAAGAAGAATTGTCTAAAGTGGCCAAACGGCCTAACGCAAGAGCACTGTATAGCATCCCGAAAGAGCCCAAACCTTTTCATACTATTCATTTGGATCATCTGGGCCCATCTGCCAGCATTACAGTCTAAGAGAAAGCACATTTTGGTTGTCATTCATGCATTTACGAAGTTTATCAGGCTTACAACGAGCACTAAGGAAGTAAAAGCAGCTTTGTCAAAATATTTTGATTACTATAGCGGACCAGTAAGATGTATAAGAGGAAGCTGTTTCACCTCGGCAGAATTTGAAGATCATTTAAAAGAGAACAATATCGATACGTCAAGGTGGCTGTTGGCTAAACTTAGTGAGCCAGTGGCACATGCTGATTGGGTGAAGCAACTTTACCAAGATAGAATTCGCATTCAATAACACGGTGAACAGGTCTATAGGGGATGCCCCAAAGCAGACTGTTGTTCGGATCTAATCAAAGGGGACAGATAGTAGACCTTTCAGCCCCCGGGCAAGGTATTAGAGAAATTAGGGACAAAGCTGAATTGCGAGGCCGCAAAAATGTAACGAACAACGAGTCGGAGAAAAGGATCGTAAGGTAAATTCGTTTAAAGTGGGCGACTTTGTAGTGATAAAAAATGTCGATACAGCAATAGGAGTGAATAAAAAATATTTATTGTGTTATACCCAGAAGGGTACGCCATAAGGAGTTGGATTTTTAAAAAAAATATTTTTAAGAACTGTTAAGAGTCTACCACAAGGCGTGGATTTTTTAAAAATTATTTCAAGGGTCTACCACAAGGCGTAGATTTTTTAAAAATTATTTCAAGGGTCTACCACAAGGCGTGGATTTTTTAAAAATTATTTCAAGGGTCTACCACAAGGCGTGGATTTTTTAAAAATTATTTTTAGGGGTCTATCAAAAGGTGTGGATTTTTTAAAAATTATTTCAAGGGTCTACCACAAGGCGTGGATTTTTTAAAAATTATTTCAAGGGTCTACCACAAGGCGTGGATTTTTTAAAAATTATTTCAAGGGTCTACCACAAGGCGTGGATTTTTTAAAAATTATTTCAAGGGTCTACCACAAGGCGTGGATTTTTTAAAAATTATTTCAAGGGTCTACCACAAGGCGTGGATTTTTTAAAAATTATTTCAAGGGTCTACCACAAGGCGTGGATTTTTTAAAAATTATTTCAAGGGTCTACCACAAGGCGTGGATTTTTTAAAAATTATTTCAAGGGTCTACCACAAGGCGTGGATTTTTTAAAAATTATTTTTAGGGGTCTATCAAAAGGTGTGGATTTTTTAAAAATTATTTCAAGGGTCTACCACAAGGCGTGGATTTTTTAAAAATTATTTTTAGGGGTCTACCACAAGGCGTGGATTTTTTAAAAATTATTTCAAGGGTCTACCACAAGGCGTGGATTTTTTAAAAATTATTTCAAGGGTCTACCACAAGGCGTGGATTTTTTAAAAATTATTTCAAGGGTCTACCACAAGGCGTGGATTTTTTAAAAATTATTTTTAGGGGTCTATCAAAAGGTGTGGATTTTTTAAAAATTATTTCAAGGGTCTACCACAAGGCGTGGATTTTTTAAAAATTATTTTTAGGGGTCTATCAAAAGGTGTGGATTTTTTAAAAATTATTTCAAGGGTCTACCACAAGGCGTGGATTTTTTAAAAATTATTTCAAGGGTCTACCACAAGGCGTGGATTTTTTAAAAATTATTTCAAGGGTCTACCACAAGGCGTGGATTTTTTAAAAATTATTTCAAGGGTCTACCACAAGGCGTGGATTTTTTAAAAATTATTTCAAGGGTCTACCACAAGGCGTGGATTTTTTAAAAAATTATTTCAAGGGTCTAACACAAGGCGTGGATTTTTTAAAAATTATTTTTAGGGTCTACCACAAGGCGTGGATTTTTTAAAAATTATTTCAAGGGTCTACCACAAGGCGTGGATTTTTTTTAAAAATTATTTCAAGGGTCTACCACAAGGCGTGGATTTTTTAAAAATTATTTCAAGGGTCTACCACAAGGCGTGGATTTTTTAAAAATTATTTCAAGGGTCTACCACAAGGCGTGGATTTTTTTTTAAATTATTTCAAGGGTCTACTACAAAGCGTGGATTTTTTAAAAATTATTTTTAGGGTCTACTACAAGTCGTAAATTAAAAAAAAATAATTTGTACTGAGTCTCCTCCGAGGCGACCATATTAAAAACTTAAAATTACAACATTATAAAATTCAATTCGATTATCGAAATACCTTGAACCGCGAACATGCAAATGGCATAGCTGTATTTGTTCTCTATAATAATGACCTCAAACTGAATTTTATTTAATAATTCAAAAGATAATTTTTCTTGGCTGCAACTTGAAGCGAATTAATCATGGTCACGGTGTGACTAAATCTGTTACAAATGTCTGCATGTGCATGCAGATGTAGGTTGATTCTTAATTTCATACATATTATGGCGTTAAACCGTGATAATTATTTCAAGGATTTTTTTTTTTTGTAAGTGACTGGTATCTGCGTTTTTTTGACCATGAACAGAAAAATAGGTAATTGCAAAAAAATTTGAAAACAAATCCTGGCCGACAGCGATATTCACCGTCAACGCAGATCGGCCCATAGATCTTTCGGAGAAATTTTCTCTCAAACACTCCAAGAGCTGCCTCATCTGCTTGCGCGCAAGTACCCATGCTTCAGATCCATATAACAGCACGGCGGGTAGTATCAGCGTCTTGTAGAGTGTGAGTTTGGTCTGGCGGGAGGTGGCCTTGCTTTTAAGGTGTTTGCTCAGACCATAGTAGCATCGGTTGGCCAACACTATCCTTCTCCGAATTTCAAAACTGATGTCATTTGTTTTATTTATGGCGGTACCAAGGTATATAAAATCGTTCACTACCTCGAAGCTGTAGTTCTCAAGTTCCACAGTTGGTCCGAGTCTACTGGATGACTTGCGCGTTGATACCATCAGTTTGGTCTTCTCGCCGTTTACTGTCAGACCCTTTTTGGCAGACTCCTTCTCGATTTGTTCAAAGGTGGCTGTTACCGCTCTCAATGTTCGACCCATTATGTCGA
Source organism: Musca vetustissima (assembly GCF_032173495.1). Taxonomy (NCBI): domain Eukaryota; kingdom Metazoa; phylum Arthropoda; class Insecta; order Diptera; family Muscidae; genus Musca; species Musca vetustissima. The sequence continues at coordinate 16,200 of NW_026884035.1, forward strand.
TGTCATCGGTGGCGTAGGCGAGTAGCTTGTGTTGTTTGGTGTACAGAGTACCATTTCTGTTCACTTTTGCCTCCTGTGTGTGACCTTTTCCAGCAGGATGTTAAAAAGGTAACACGACAAACTATCACCTTGTCTGAATCTTCGTTCGGTATTAAAGGGCTCCGAGAGGTCCGTTCAGACATTAACTGCTGGTCTTGTGCCTGTTAAAGTTATCCTGCATAGCCGTATTAATTTTGCAGGAATACCAAACGCAGACATGGCTTTAAACACATCTGAACGGATAGGGCTGTCAACTGCGGCTTTATAGTCGACGAATATGTGGGACAAACTATGACCTTGTCTAAATTCTCGTTCGGTATTAAAGGGCTCCGAGAGGTTCTTTCCGACTTTAACTGCTGATCTTGTGCCACTTAAAGTTATCCTGCATAGCCGTATTAATTTTGCGAGAATGCCAAACGCAGAAACCTCTGAACGGAGAGGGCTGTCGAATGCAGCTTTATAGTCGACGAATAGGTGGTATGTGTCGATGTGATTTTCGTGGGTTTTTTTTTGTCCAGGATTTGGCGCAGAGTGAAAATCTGGTCAATGGTGGAGCCACATTGGTATGGTCCAATAATGTCATTGACCATTGGATTCAGTCGTGCACACAGGATAGTACTTTATATGCGATGTGAAGGATACTTATTCCTCTATAGTTGGCACATATCGTCTTGTCTCTTTTTTTGTGCAAGGGACACAGGATGCTGAGTTTCCAATCCAATTGGGCATGCAAATTATACTAATCAGCTGGTGCATGCTCCTTAACCGGCATCTGACAGCCAGTCTTGAATAGTTCGGCTTGTAACCCATCGGCACCTGCTGCTTTATTGTTCTTCAGTCGATTGATTGCTATTCTGACCTCATCTTGGCTAGGTGGTATACACTCTATACCATCATCTCTTATTGGTTCTGGGGTATCTTCTTCACCGCCATCGGCTCCTGCTGCTTCATTATTCTTCAGTCGATTGATTGCTATTCTGACCTCATCTTGGCTAGGTGGTATACACTCTATACCATCATCTCTTATTGGTTCTGGGGTATCTTCTTCTTCACTGCCACTATTTGATACCAGAAGCTTTTCAAAATGCTCCTTCCAGATCCTCAACACGCTGTCTGTATCTGTCACCAGGTTTCCTTCTTCATCTCTACAGGAGGATGTGCCTGCACCAAAGCCGTCGCTTGGGTGTTTTACTCGTTGGTAAAATTTTCGGACTTCATTCTGACTCCTGTACATCTCCGATTTGCTCACGCTCACGTTTTTCTTGATCTTTGTTCTTTTTTCTGAAAATACGGCTTGTAACCCATCGGCACCTGCTGCTTTATTATTCTTCAGTCGATTGATTGCTATTCTGACTTCTGACGAAGGAATTTGAGTTTTTTTTTTTAATATCTACCCCACCTTCTTATCTCTTATCCGATTCTCTCAGCTCATTAAATTTCTATTTTTTTTTTTTAAATCAAAACGACTTTTTTCAATGCTAAACCGTATTTAAATCGATTTCATAACGGTATTTATTAACTAATTAAAATTCTTTCATATAGCAGTTTTTTTTTGTTTGTTTTCAAAACCCATCTGATAAAATTATAGAAAACCTGTTTTCAATTCTTCAGAACCTCCTACTGTCATTTAATTATTAAAATATTCTAATTCTCCAGCCAGATTAAAGCCATGTCAAGCACGACATAGAAAAAAATTCACTTTTTTCAGAATATTTCTTGAAGATTTTGAAATCGTGATCTGCAACATCAAATGATTTGTTAGCCGTTGAATTTTAAATATCAAACTACTTGGAGTTGAGTTGTAGACTCAATTCTCAATTTTGATAGCATCTTCTTTTGCATCATCATCATCGCCGTCATCGTCATCACCGTCATCATCTGAGATCTTCTTATGAAATATGATGGGGCCATTGTTGTTGTTGCTTTTTTTTTGGTCATCAAGTTGTCTGTTTGTTTTGTGGATTATTATTGTTTGTTCTTTATCACAAAAAATATTTCGAAAAAATCATGATGTTATTGGCCTTGACTTTTTAATGTCCACATACACGCACACACATACTAAGCACCTCTCAAATACCCCCTCATCTTCTTCTTCTGATACGCTTAAGAAAAATTGCTGATTGTAATCAAGGTGTTGTGACTACCGAAACACAATTTCGAACATAAGAGATTATTTTTTTTTGGGTTTTTTTTTTCAATTTTCGTCTTTCGTCATGAAATCGGACGAAACTATATATGGGAGCTATATAGAAATCTGGACCGATTTTCACGAAAAAAGGCAGACATCACTCTAGGCTCAATTGAGTACGTTATGCCAAATTTCGTGCAAATCGAAAGATATATTGCGACTTTGGTGCATAATTTACATGAAATCGGACGAAACTATATATGGGAGCTATATAGAAATCTGGACCGATTTTCTTGAAACTTGGCAGACATCTTTCTAGGCTCAATTCAGTACGTTATGCCAAATTTCGTGCAAATCGAAAGATATATAGCGACTTTGGTGCATCATTTACATGAAATCGGACGAAACTATATATGGGAGCTATATCTAAATCTGGACCGATTTTCACGAAACTTGGCACACATCATTCTAGACCTAAATGATTAGGCTGTACCAAATTTCGTGCAAATCGAAAGATATATAGGGACCGTTTACATTAAATCGGTTAAATATATATATGGGAGCTATATCTAAATCGGAACCGATTTTTCCCAATTTCAATAGGGTTCGTCCTTGGGCCAAATAAGTGACCTGTGCCAAATTTCATTCAAATCGGATCATAAATGCGACCTGTACTTTGTTTACAATTTAACATCTACAGACGGACAGACGGACGGACGGACGGACATGCATAAATCGACTCAGAAAGTGATTCTATGCATATTCTCAAAAGGAACCATGGGTCTATCTCGATTCCTTTTGCCTGTTACAAACATATGCACAAAGACATAATACCCTGTACCACAGAGTGGTGAAGGGTATAAAAAAAATCTTAAAAATCCAGACATTCCGTATCGAAGTTAACCGACAGAGGATACCAGGGTTATTTTTGACAAAAATGAAGCTAGAATCTTGGATGGAAATAAAGTTGCATCGAAAACGGATAGAAGAGGTAATCTATATATTTTTTGCGACAATCGGTTCAAACAGTGAATTCGGCTGAGGTAAAATTGAATGATAGGGATGTGTGGCATCAACGTTTAGGACACATAAATGAGCGTGATTTGAGAATCTAGCCAAAGGAAAATTGGCGCATGGTATCAAGATACGTCCAAAACAACATTTGTCAACATGCAAGGTGTGCTTGAGCGAGAAGCAGACACGGGAACGTTTCCAAAGTAGCAGTGAAAAACGTACAACGGAACTGCTGGAGGTGGTTCCCACAGTGACATATGTGGTCCGATGCGAGTAAATTCGCATTCAAAATTGTCACATTTTTTGTCACATTCATCGACGACGATTATTCAAGACATTGTGAGATATATTTTTTGCAAAAGAAATCGGATGTTTTTAACGCCTTTAAGATGTATAAGAATTCAGCTGAACTATTCACTGGAAAGAGGATTACATTTTTTTGCAAACGGATAATGGAACCGAGTTCAATATGTACTTAGAAGAAACGGGGATTAAAAAAGGCGGCTAAGCGCCTCACCTCACACTCCGCAACAGAATGGGGGTGGTGGCAGAGAGGAAGAACAGGACACTTTTAGATATGGCTAGGTGTATAATGAAGCAGGCGGTAGGGGTTAAAAAAGTATTTTGGGCGGAAGCAATCAACACTACGTGCTACATACGCAATCGATGTACTACTAAAGCTATTGAGGGTGAGTTACCAATAAAATTGTGGACCAGGAAAGACTCCTTCAATCAAACATTTGAGACCTTTCGGATTACGAGGATATGTGTTAATTAAGGATAAGTCCAATGAAAAAATTCGATTCTCATTCTGAAGAATGTATACTGGTTGGATATTCTGAAGAAACGAAGGTGGTATCGAATGTGGTCTCTAAGTAAACGCCATGTCATAATTAGTCGGGACGTCAGATTCATAAATGATCACTTTTTGTGAAGAGGCGATAAATTCCACAGTTGGTAAAAACTGAAGCTTAGCAATAGAAGATGAATTAGTGACCCAAATCGTAAATGGGACTTGGGAATGGGAAGGAAAGGCCCGAAAATAGAAAAGTTATTGACAATATATTCGTTTTACGAACCAAAGCGGTCAACAAAAGGGAGGCTCGACTAGAAGCGAAGGGATGCTCCCAACGTCCAGGGGAGGATTTTACGGACACCTATTCGTCAGTCGTCAGATCATCAAGAATCCCTTTAATAACAGCTTTAGCAGTAGAAACGAATTCAGAAATGTACCAATATATTGATTTTGTAACTGCCTATTTGAATGGAGATCTGAGCGAAAACGTATATATGGAGGAAGTAACGGAATGTTTAGAGGAATTACTGGAAAAAGTAATAAACAGGTGAAACGGTGGGAACATGTAAGAAGAAAAGGCTACATGCCTTGTGGTAGACCCTAAAAAATGTTTTTTTGAAAAATCCAGGCCATGTCATGCCTTGTGGTAGTCCCTTTAAAATAAATTTTAAAAATCTACGCCTTATGGTAGACCATTAAAAATATTTTTTTAAAAACTCCATGCCTTTTTTTCATTATCAAATTCGTGTCTTAGGTCTTTTTTTCCACTCATGTTTCTCAATATTTATTTAATGTTTTATTTTTATTTTTTTTTTTGATTAAATTTACACATGTTTTTGTTTGTTGAGGCTTTGTTTACTCCATTTAAAATTCCGCACTGCTAATTAATTTTATTATTGAATTTTAAAGTATATTTTTATTTCAAAATTTTTTAAACCCAGTTATTATTTAAATTATAATTATAATTTAAATTTCCTTTAAAGACACATTTTTAATTTATTTTCAATTTTTTTTTGTATTTGTATGATTTGAACATGTATGATTTGAAACATTTCACAACTTCAATTCACCTTTTTTGTTGTTGTTAATAAATTTTATTGACTAATTTTAAATCGTCACCAGGCAGGCAACACGTTTCCTTTTGTTTCGTTCAGGTTTCAATTCACAGCCTTTGATTTCCAGTTAACCCCCGTGTTAACTCGATATTTTGTTTTGTGTTTTTTTTTTCTTCACTCCACCTAAAACGTGCTGACTCTAATCGACAATATTTGTCTCCTATGATTTTTATTTTTTTATTTACTATTTGATTCGAACATATGTTTTGTTTATTCTTTGGCGTTTGTATTTTTTGTTGTTGTTTTTTTTTTAACCGACACGACGTAGCAGACAGCCAGGAAACACACACGAAAAAATCCGCCGCGATTTTGTGTTTTTGGCCTCTGCTTGGATTCACGTTTAAATTATATCTGAGTGTGGTTTCGAAGTTGGGGAGTTTTGTTACCTGCTGGTGGTGGTGGCTAAGAAAAGACACGAAGCTAGGCAGACTGTTCTCTGAGTCTCTCCCTCTCTCTCAAATGAGTTTTTTTCGAGTCGATTTCACTCAATAAGAATTGACTGAAAGGGAAGGAGTTATTTGGAAGCAAGGGTATTTCGAGAGAATTGGGCCGAATAAGTGGCCTATGCCAAATTTCATCCAATTCGGATCATAAATGCGATCTGTACTTTGTTTACAATTTAACATGGACAGACAGACGGACGGACGAACAGACATGCATAAATCGACTTAGAAAGTGATTCTATGCATATTCTCAAAAGCAACTATGTGTCTATCTCGTTTCCTTTTGCCTGTTACAAACATATGCACAAAGACATACAGGGTATTATGTCTTTGTGCATATGTTTACATGGTTGCTTTTGAGAATATGCATAGAATCACTTTCTAAGTCGATTTATGCATGTTCGTCCACTGTGTGGTGAAGGATATAAAAATCACACGTCCTTAAAAATATCTTATAAAAAAATCCTCGTCGTGTTGTTGACCCTTAAAAATATTTATTTTAAAAAATCCACACCTCGTGTAATTCATTTTTAAGGAATTACACTTACATTACATTTATTTTTAAATACCCACGTGAAGTGTTCTCTTTTCAAAAGACTTAAGCAACAAACTTCCTATGGCCTACTCAAGTGACAAGTTTGTTTCTTAAGTCTTTCATAGACAACTGGCTATTCACTCCATCTTTCTCTCTCTCTCCCTTAGATTATTTGCTTGAGTGCTTGTTGTTATGGCATATTGTCATTCTCATGAATCGCTCTCACGTGTTTCTCTTTCTCTCTACATCTCATTAAATGCCTGTGTTCATTGAAAGGCTTAAGAAACAAACCCTATTTCTGTTGCTGATTGTGTATCTCTTTTTGGCAGTGATGGGAATTCAATTTCTCTTTGAGTGTTTTTTGCGTTTAATCGGCTCTTTAGCCCTAGTGCTTCCTATCAAGAGGTGCAACATTACTTTCAATTGGGTAATAAATTATAAATTTATTTTTTTTTGTATTCTTGATAGGTTTGAAAACACTTTCATTGTAATTTTGATTGTTTGATTGGTTTTTGGTAATAAATTTCAACTTCCGTCTATGGCAGAGAAAAAAAATAAATAAATAAAAAATGTCGTTTAATGGGTCACTAGGCGAGCCAATATTTTTTTGGATTTTTTTTTTATTCTCATTATAATTTTGTTATTCAATTTGTTATTTTTTCAGTCATAGTACATTAACCGTTTATAGTTCATTATCAAGGTTATATGGGGTTCAAAAATAACATATAAAAAAAAAACAACCGAAATACTTAGCATTTATTTTTGTTGTTGGCATTGCTTGTAGTCCACAATTAAATAAATAAAGAATTATTATTGAGGTTTACGCAGAAACCAATGAATCAGTCAGAGGAGTCTTTTGTTTTCGATTTTTTTTTGTTTGTTGTATTTTTATTTATTTAAATAAATAAACGGAAGTTCCTTCGCATACTAATTAACATTTTCTATGGAATTTTATTTGGGTTCGTGTTGTGATTTGATTTTCGATCAGTAATTAGAGTACAATTGATGGGGTGAACATATTACGTGAAATAATGTTGAAAAATCAAAAACAACAACAAATAATCAAAATATAATAAATCTCTTCTATTTAAAGTTTTTTTTAATTACGTGATTTTTATCACATGTTACATATTCGAATGGACGCTTAAAAATATTTTTTTAAGGTCCTTAAAAATATTAAGAAAATGCGCATAGTTTTTGCTTTAATCCACGCCTTATGACAGACTCCAGAAAAATATTTTTTTATTAAAAAATCCTTCGATCTATAAAAGAGCAGCCTTCAATCTAGGAAAAGTCAGTCTTCGATCTATAAAAGGTCAACCTTCTATCCGTAAAAGGTCAGCATTCAATCTATAAAAGGCCAGCCTTCGATCTGTAAAAGGCCAGTCTTCGATCTATAAAAAAATCAGCCTTAGGTCTATAAAAAGCCATACTTCGATTTATAAAAGGCCAGACTTCGATCTATAAAAGGTCAGCCTTCAATCTGTAAAAAGCCAGCCTTCGATCTATAAAATGCCAGCCTTCGATCTGTAAAAGGCCAGCCTTCGATCTATAAAATGCCAGCCTTCGATCTGTAAAAGGTCAACCTTAGGTCTATAAAAATCCAGCCTTCGATCTATAAAACGCCAGCCTTAGGTCTATAAAAAATCAGTCTTCGATCTATAAAATGCCAGCCTTCGATCTGTAAAAGGCCAGCCTTCAATCTATAAAAGGCCAGCCTTCGATCTATAAAAGGCCAGCCTTCGATCTATTAAAGGCCAGTCTTCGATCTGTAAAAGGCCAGCCTTCGATCTATAAAACGGCCATTCTTCGATCTATAAAAGGCCAGCCTTTGATCCATAAAAGGTTAGCCTTCGATCTATAAAAGGCCAGCCTTAGGTCTATAAAAAAACAGCCTTCGATCTATAAAAGGCCAGCCTTAGGTCTATAAAAAATCAGTCTTCGATCTATAAAATGCCAGCCTCTGATCTGTGAAAGGCCAGCCTTCAATCTGTAAAAACCCAGTCTTCGATCTATAAAATGCCAGCCTTCAACCTATAAAAGACCAGCCTTCGATCTATGGAAGGTCAGCCTAAGACCTATAAAAGGCCAGACTTCAATCTGTAAAAAGCCAGCCTTCGATCTATAAAAGGTCAGCCTTAGGTCTGTAAAAAGCCAGCCTTCGATCTATAAAAGGCCAGTCTTCGATCTATAAAAGGCCAGCCTTCGATCTATAAAAGGCCAGCCTTAGGTCTATAAAAAGCCAGCCTTCGATCTATGAAAAGCCAGCCTACGACCTATAAAAGGCCAGCCTTCAATCTACAAAAGGCCAGCCTTCGATCTATAAAAGGCCAGCCTTCGATCTATTAAAGGCCAGTCTTCGATCTGTAAAAGGCCAGCCTTCGATCTATAAAAGGCCAGACTTCGATCTATAAAAGGTCAGCTTTCAATCTATAAAACGGCCATTCTTCGATCTATAAAAGGCCAGCCTTTGATCCATAAAAGGTTAGCCTTCGATCTATAAAAGGCCAGCCTTAGGTCTATAAAAAACCAGCCTTCGATCTATAAAAGGCCAGCCTTAGGTCTATAAAAAATCAGTCTTCGATCTATAAAATGCCAGCCTCTGATCTGTGAAAGGCCAGCCTTCAATCTGTAAAAAGCCAGCCTTCGATCTATAAAATGCCAGCCTTCAACCTATAAAAGACCAGCCTTCGATCTATGGAAGGTCAGCCTAAGACCTATAAAAGGCCAGACTTCGATCTATAAAAGGCCAGACTTCAATCTGTAAAAAGCCAGCCTTCGATCTATAAAAGGTCAGCCTTAGGTCTGTAAAAAGCCAGCCTTCGATCTATAAAAGGCCAGTCTTCGATCTATAAAAGGCCAGCCTTCGATCTATAAAAGGCCAGCCTTAGGTCTATAAAAAGCCAGCCTTCGATCTATGAAAGGCCAGCCTACGACCTATAAAAGGCCAGCCTTTAATCTACAAAAGGCCAGCGATAGAAAATTAAAATGCCTTTTTTAGGCTATAGAAGCCTTTAAAGGTCTTAAAATGCCTTTCTAAGGCGATAGAAACGATAGAAGCCTAAAAATCCACGCTTTTTGATAGACCCTTGAAAAATATTTTAGTATTTATTAAAAATGCACTGTAGACCCTTAACAATATTTTTATTTTAATCCACGCTTGTGGTAGGTAGGTCCTTAATATTTTCTTTTACTAAATCGAGCCTTATGGCGGACCACGCCTGATGGTGGATCTTTAATTTTTTTTTGTTTAAATCCACGCCCTGTGGTAGACCCAAGAAACTTATTTGTTATTAGAAAATTCACAGTGGACCCCTCAAAAAATATTGATTTTTAAAAATCCACGGCCTGTGGAAGACCCTTAAAAATATATATTTTTCATCCAGGCCTACCCCAATAATAATAAAAAACCAGTAAGGAAAGTAGTAAAGTCGGACGGGGCCGACTATATGATACCCTTCACCACTTTTGATATATTCAACAGATGAATTCTAACAGACGTCGCATTTTTAAAGGACCGGTAAAATGAAATTGGATCCATAAACATGTCATTCTGTAACCGATACTAAATTTTTCATTTGTTCAGATATAGAAGCTATATCTAAATCTGAACCGATTTTCATGAAACTTTGCACACATCACTCGAGTCTCAATTCAGTACACTATGCCAAATTTCGTGCAAATCGAATGATATATAGGGACTTTGGTGAACCATTTAAATCGGTCGAACATATATATGGGAGCTATATCTAAATCTGTAATGGCTACTGAAAAAAAAAGTTTTTTTTTTTGACCCAAATTTGAAAATAATTTGGAAAATCTCCAAATTAGTTCAAAATTAGTTTCTAAATTCAAATTAGAATATTTGTTTTTTTTTTTTTTTTGAAATTTCTTCCATTGACATATTTAGATATCTAATCAAAATTTTTTTGTGGCAAAATCCCATCCCACACTCTGTCATTTAGTCACTAATTTTATGTGACTCTCTGACACACATAGCCGATAATGTGCAGAACGAACACGTTTCAATTCGGTCATTATCTTGCCTTTTTTTGTTAAAAAAAAAATGACAAACGGTGTTCTGTTTTACAAAAACTTTGATTGTTCTGAAACTTCATTGGATTGTCGGTTACAAAAAAAAAAAAAAAAAAAAAAAAAGAAAATTCTTTCTCACATTGAGGGAGGAACGAACACAGATCTGTTGTCAGACGGTCAAGGTAATTGAACTTGCCAATATTTGTTTACACGCATACCCACCCACACACGCACATATACATATGAATACGATTAACTAATTTACATAATACCATATTCTTAAAAAAAGTAAACACCAAAACTTTAAAAATAAATATGAAATAAAAATTTGTTGTTGTGGTTTTTGTTGGGACAAGTCGAGAGGCCTCCTACGTCTTCAGGAATTCTTCTGAAGATGGGTATCTGCGTCATTGACGAAACAAAAAAAAAACTTTCTTCTTTGAGTCTCAAGACAATTGTGGCATTTCATCAACCTGGCAAAATAAACAAACTGATGTGGGAGGTAGGGGGCTGAACTGACACAGAGGCGTCACTTATAAAAATCTAAGGGGAGTTAAAGTATTGTTTTGGGGTGTCTTAAACGCAGAAAACCTTCCAAAGAGAAATTGAATTCCCATCACTTCCAAAAGAGGAGATACACAATCAGCAATAGAAGCAATAGGGTTTGTTTCTTAAGTCTTTTGTCTTTAAATGAACGTATATATAATTAGGAATGGAGAGAGAGAGAGAGAGAAAACACGTGAGAGAGATTCATGAGCATGACAATATGCCATAACAACAAGCACTCAAAGCAAATAATCTGAGAGAGAGAGAGAGAGAGAGAAAGGGAGTCAATTGTCAGTTGTCTATGAAAGACTTAAGAAACAAACTTGGCACTTGTGTAGGCCATATGAAGTTTGTTGCTTAAGTCTTTTTAAAAACGGGAGTAATTCACGAGGGGATTTAAAAAAATATTTTTAAGGTTCCACATAAGGTGAGGATTTTTTAAAAAAAATATTTTTAAGGTTCCACATAAATTAGCAATTAAAAAGTTAAATTCAGCTAATTTTTGGTAAGCTGAATTGCAATTATAGACACTAATATGCAACATAGTGTGCCCTAATAATCATTTTTTTATATTTTTAATGAATTTTCTAAAAAAATTTCATAGTTGAATAACATTTTTCCTTTGCTGAATAACATTTTTCAGTAGCTGAATAAGGAAAAATTTTCATATTTTATTATTAGACAAGTGTGCTTGAAATATATTCATACATTTACAAATATTTAAAAAGTCAAATTCAGCTAATTTTTGGTTGCTGAATTGCTGAATTTTCGTTAGCTAAATTGCAAATTTTTGGCACTAATATGCAATATAATATACTGTTATAACCAATTTGAACGTTTTTAATGAAATTTCAAACATTTCTTCTCAGCTGAATTAAATTTTTCCTTTGCTGAATAAATCGCTAAAAAATCGCTAAAATTTTGTTATTAGAACCGTGTTACTAATATTTTGTAATAAGTTGAATTATTATAAAAGTTATTTTGAGCTAATTTTTTTGCTGAATTGTAATGTTTGTTAGATGAATTACAATTTTTGGTACTGATATGCAATATAATATACTGTTATAACCAATTTGAACGTTTTTAATGAAATTTCAAACATTTTTTCTCAGCTGAATTAAATTTTCTTTTGCTGAATAGCATTTTCAGTAGCTGAATAAGGTAAAATCGCTAAAATGTATTATTAGAACAATGTTACTAATATTTGTAATAAATTGAATTATTATAAAAGTTATTTTCAGCTTTTTTTTGCTGAATTGTAATTTTCGTTAGCTGAATTGCAATATTTGGCACTAATATGAAATATAATGTACTGTTATAACCAATTTGAACGTTTTTCATCAAATTTTAAACAATTTTCCCTTTGCTGAATAGCATTTTCAGTAGCTGAATAAAGAAAAATCGCTAAAATTTTAATATTAGAACAGTGTTACTAATTTTTTGTAATAAGTTGAATTATTATAAAAGTTATTTTGAGCTAATTTTTTTGCTGAATTCTAATTTTCGTTAGCTGAATTGCAATTTTTGGTACTGATATGCAATATAATATACTGTTATAACCAATTTGAACGTTTTTAATGAAATTTCAAACATTTTTTCTCAGCTGAATTAAATTTTTCCTTTGCTGAATAGCATTTTTCAGTAGCTGAATAAGGAAAAATTTGCATATTTTATTATTAGACAAGTGTTTGAAATATATTCATACATTTAAAAATATTTAAAAAGTCAAATTCAGCTAATTTTTGGTTGCTGAATTTTCGTTAGCTAAATTGCAAATTTTTGGCACTAATATGCAATATAATATACTGTTATAACCAATTTGAATGTTTTACATCAAATTTTAATCAATTTTGACTTAGCTGAATAGCATTTTTCCTTTGCTGAATAGCATTTTCAGTAGCTGAATAAAGAAAAATCGCTAAAATTTTAATAGTAGAACAGTGTTACTAATTTTTTGTAATAAGTTGAATTATTATAAAAGTTATTTTGAGCTAATTTTTTTGCTGAATTGTAATTTTCGTTAGCTGAATTACAATTTTTGGTACTGATATGCAATATAATATACTGTTATAACCAATTTGAACGTTTTTAATGAAATTTCAAACATTTTTTCTCAGCTGAATTAAATTTTTCTTTTGCTGAATAGCATTTTCAGTAGCTGAATAAGGTAAAATCGCTAAAATGTATTATTAGAACAATGTTACAAATATTTGTAATAAATTGAATTATTATAAAAGTTATTTTCAGCTAATTTTTGATTGCTGAATTGTAATTTTCGCTAGCTGAATTGCAATATTTGGCACTAATATGAAATATAATGTACTGTTATAACCAATTTGAACGTTTTTCATCAAATTTTAAACAATTTTCCCTTAGCTGAATTAAATTTTTCTTTTGCTGAATAGCATTTTCAGTAGCTGAATAAGGAAAAATCGCTAAAATTTTGTTATTAGAACCGTGTTACTAATATTTGTAATAAATTGAATTATTTTAAAAGTTATTTTCAGCTTTTTTTTGCCGAATTGTAATTTTCGTTAGCTGAATTGCAATATTTGACACTAATATGAAATCTAATGTACTGTTATAACCAATTTGAACGTTTTTCATCAAATTTTAAACAATTTTCCCTTAGCTGAATTAAATTTTTCCTTTGCTGAATAGCATTTTCAGTAGCTGAATAAGGAAAAATTGCTAAAATTTTGTTATTAGAACCGTGTTACTAATATTTGTAATAAATTGAATTATTATAAAAGTTATTTTGAGCTAATTTTTTTGCTGAATTGTAATGTTTGTTAGCTGAATTGCATTTTTTGGCACTAATATGCAATATAATGTACTGTTATAACCAATTTGAATGTTTTTCGTCAAATTTTAAAAAAATTTGACTTAGCTGAATAACATTTTTCCTTTGCTGAATAGCATTTTCAGTAGCTGAATAAAGAAAAATCGCTAAAATTTTGTTATTAGAACAGTGTTACTAATATTTTTAATAAGTTGAATTATTATAAAAGTTATTTTCAGCTAATTTTTAGTTGCTGAATTGTAATTTTCCTTAGCTGAATTGCAATATTTGTCACTAATATGAAATATAATGTACTGTTATAACCAATTTGAACGTTTTTCATCAAATTTTAAACAATTTTCCCTTAGCTGAATTAAATTTTTCCTTTGCTGAATAGCATTTTCAGTAGCTGAATAAAGAAAAATCGCTAAAATTTTAATATTAGAACAGTGTTACTAATTTTTTGTAATAAGTTGAATTATTATAAAAGTTATTTTGAGCTAATTTTTTTGCTGAATTGTAATTTTCGTTAGCTGAATTGCAATTTTTGGTACTGATATGCAATATAATATACTGTTATAACCAATTTGAACGTTTTTCATCAAATTTTAAACAATTTTCCCTTAGCTGAATTAAATTTTTCCTTTGCTGAATAGCATTTTCAGTAGCTGAATAAAGAAAAATCGCTAAAATTTTAATATTAGAACAGTGTTACTAATTTTTTGTAATAAGTTGAATTATTATAAAAGTTATTTTGAACTAATTTTTTTGCTGAATTGAAATTTCCGTTAGCTGATTTGTAATATTTGGCACTAATATGAAATATAATGTACTGTTATAACCAATTTGAAGGTTTTTCATCAAATTTTAAACAATTTTCCCTTAGCTGGATAAAATGTTTCCTGTGCTGAATAGCATTTTCAGTAGCTGAATAAGAAAAAGTCGGCATATGTTATTATTAGAATGGTGCTTAAAATATTTTCATACATTTAAAATATTTAAAAAGTCAAATTCAGCTAATTTTTTGTTGCGATTCCACACAAGGTGAGGATTTTTTTAGGAAATATTTTTTTCTTCTCTTTCTTTTCACCATGTTTCTCTCTTCTTAAGCGACTTGGAAAATGCAATCAACATTACAATTTTGAGTTCCAAACCAAATTTCATTGACGGATATTTTTGAAAAAAAAAAAACAACAACAACAATGACAAACACAAAGAAAACTAAAGAAGAAGAACGTGTTTTGCATACAAATTGTAGTTAAAGAGGCAGGCTAAAAATACAAAAGAAGCACTTAATTCTGGTTATTTGTTGTTCTTGTTTTGTATTTGGCCAGTCAGGCAGTCAGTCAGTCCGTCATGGTGTGCGTGTGGTGGCATTATGAGTTCTGGCTGGCTGTGATTCATGGCCTAAACAAATTTGTTCGTCTCTCTTTTGTCCATTAGAACATTTTGTTGTTGTTGTTGCTTCTCTTCAACTGACATTTAATTTTTTTTTATTGAATTTCGAACCACAACCACCACATTTTTCGATATGGTGTCTTGTCGTGTCTCTGCTGTCTTTCATGGGGAGTGTCTCAGTCTCTGTTGCCGCCACACCATTTACAGGTACTTTTTGACTAGCTTGCGTGGTACTCAAATACAAATTCTAAATGGGGGTTCTGACCAAAGACAAAAACAACAACAACAACAAAAATCAAATACTGCATGAATGCCTTAAATTAAAAATTCAATTCAATTCGATTTCTAATTTGTAATTTATTTTAGGTTGACTTTAATTTGAATTTTTGAAAATTTCACTTTCAATGGTTATTTGAATTTGAAGGTTGGCCTATTTTTTCAATTGTTGGGGTAGGCCTGGATGAGCGGTAACATCCACCTTTGAACAAATTGAGAAGGAGTCAGCCAAAGTGGGTCTTGCAGTAAACGGCGAAAAGACCAAGCTGATGGCATCAACGCGCAAGACGTCCACTAGACTCGGACCAACTGTGGAACTTGAAAACTACAGCTTCGAGGTAGTCAAAGATTTTATATACCTTGGTACCGCCATAAACTAAACGAATGACATCAGTTTTGAAATTCGGAGAAGGATAGTGATGGCCAACCGATGCTACTATGGTCTGAGCAAACACCTTAAAAGCAAGGCCACCTCCCGCCAGAAAAAACTCACACTCTACAAGACGCTGATACTACCCGCCGTGCTGTTATATGAATCTGAAGCATGGGTACTTGCGCGCAAGCAGATGAGGCAGCTCTTGGAGTGTTTGTGAGA
This sequence comes from Musca vetustissima, assembly GCF_032173495.1. Taxonomy (NCBI): domain Eukaryota; kingdom Metazoa; phylum Arthropoda; class Insecta; order Diptera; family Muscidae; genus Musca; species Musca vetustissima. Next base: position 31,902 of record NW_026884035.1, read on the forward strand.
AAAATTATCCTAAAGATCTATGGGCCGATCTGCGTTGATCTGGTGAATATCGCCGTCGAATGAACCATGAGTTGTACCTGCTATTCTCGGACATCGACATTATTAGACGTATTGAGCTGCAGCGACTACGTTGGCTGAAGATGCCCCAGCCCCGATGGAATATAAAAGCGAACCAGCTAATGGTTCACGCAGAAGGGGAAGGCCGTTGGAAAGATCAAGTCGAAGACAACATCGCCGAAAATGGTTTTCGAAGGCCGGGCATACACAGTGCATTTTTAATAAATACTAAAATATTTTTTAAGGGCCTATTAAAAAGCGGGGATTTTTAAGGCTTCTATCGCCTAAAAAGGCATTTTAATTTTCTATCGCTGTAGATCGAAGGCTGGACTTTTGTTAATCGAAGGCTGGCATTTTATAGATCGAAGGCTGGCTTTTTATAGACCTAAGGCTGGCCTTTTATAGATTTAAAGCTGATCTTTTACAGATCGTAGGCTGGCCTTTTATAGGTTGAAGGCTGGCCTTTTATAGGTTGAAAGCTGACCTTTTACAGATCGAAGGCTGACCTTTTACAGATCGAAGGCTGGCCTTTTATAAATCGAAGACTGGCCTTTTACAGAATGAAGGCTGGCTTTTTACAGATTAAAGGCTGGCTTTTTATAGGTCTTAGGCTGACCTTCCTGGCTTTTTACAGATAGAAGGTTGGCCTTTTATAGATCGAAGAATGGCCTTTTATAGATTGAAAGCTGACCTTTTACAGATCGAAGGCTGGAATTTTATAAGTTGAAGGCTAGCCTTTTATGGTTCGAAGACTGGCATTTTACAGATCGAAGACTGGTCTCTACAGATAGAAGGTTGACCTTTTATGGGTCGAAGACTGACTTTCCCTAGATTGAAGGCTGGTCTTTTATAGATCGAAGGATTTTTTAATAAAAAATATTTTTCTGAAGTCGGTCATAAGGCGTGGATAAAAAAACTATTCGTATTTTCTTAATATTTTAAGGACCTTAAAAAATAGTTTTAAGAGTCTATTCGAATGTGCGAACATGTGATAAAAATCACGTAATTAAAAAAAAAAATTATTTGAATAGATTTATTATATTTTTATTATTTGTTGTTGTTGTTTTTGTATTCGAACATTATTTCACGTAATATGTTCACCCCATCGATTGTACTCTAATTACTGATCGAAAATCAAATCACAACACGAACCAAAATAAAAATACCATAGAAAATGTTAATTTGTATGCGAAGGAACTTCCGTTTTATTTATTCAAAAAAATACAACAAACAAAAAAATCCAAAAACAAAAGACTCCTCTGACTGATTCATTGGTTTCTGCGTAAACCTCAATAATAATTCTTTATTTAATTGTGGACTACAAGCAATGCCAACAACAAAATAAATGGTAATTATTTTGATGTTTTTTTTTTTGATGTGTTATTTGTGAACCCCATATAACCTTGATAATGAACCTCAAAGGGTTAGTGTACTATGGAAGAAAAAAAAAATAAATAAAAAATAATACAAATAAATTATAATGTGAATTAAAAACCACAAAAAATATTGGCTCGCCTAGTGACCCAATAAACCCACTAATAAATAGTTGTTTTTTATAAAAACAACAAACTGGGATTAAGCCTGACTATTTTGTAAAAACAAAATACAAATGGTATCCCAAATAACCCGCCAAACACTACTCATTTTATTTTTTATTAATATTTTTCTTGTCATAGGCGGAAGTAGGCATTGTTTGTCACAAAAAAGGAAATCACTCAAAATTACAATGAAAGTGTTTTCAAACCTATCAAGAATACTAAAAATAAATTTATAATTTATTACCCAATTGAAAGTAATGATGAACCTCTTGATAGAAAGCACAAGGGCTAAAGAGAAGTTTAAACTCAAAAAAAAAAAACACCCTAAGAGAAATTGAATTTCCATCACTGCCAAAAAGAGATACACAAACAGCAAATAGGAATGTTTGTTTCTTAAGTCTTTTGTCTTTAAATGGACACACACATGTAATGAGATGTGGAGAGACAGAGAGAGAAAACACGTGAGAGAGATTCATGAGCATGATAATATGCCATAACAACAAGCACTCAAAGCAAATAATCTAAGGGTGTGAGAGGGAGAGAGATAGAGTTAATAGTCAATAGTCTATGAAAGACTTAAGAAACAAACTTGCCACTTGAATAGGCCATTGGATGTTTGTTGCTTAAGTCTTTTTTTTTGAAAAACGGAGTACTTCACGTGGGGATTTCAAAATAATATTTTGTAAAGGTCTATTTTAAGGCGGGGATTTAGACAAAAAAAAATTAAGGTTCTACAGAGGTCCCACCAAAGGCGTGTATTTTTAAAAAAAAATTTAAGTGGCTACCACAAAGTGGGGACTTTTTTTAAAATTATTTTTTTCCAATAAAAGCCTTCATCGAATAATCATCGGCATCCGATGGCCTAATGAAAATGTCATATTCATGTTTTATTATTTTTATACCCTTCACCACACTGTGGTACAGGGTATGATGTCTTTGTGCATATGTTTGTAACAGGCAAAAGGAATCGAGATAGACCCATGGTTCCATTTGAGAATAAGCATAGAATCACTTTCCAAGTCGATTTATGCATGTCCGTCCGACCGTCTGTCTGTCCATGTTAAATTGTAAACAAAGTACAGGTGGCATTTATGATCCGATTTGGATGAAACTTGGCACAAGTCACTTATTTGGCCCAAGGACGAACCCTATTGAAATTGGTAAAAATCGGTTCAGATTTAGATATAGGTCCCATATATATTTTCGTCCGATTTTATGTAAATGGTAAACCTAAGTCCCTATATATCTTTGGATTTGCACGAAATTTTGCACAGCGTAATGAATTACGTCTAGAATGATGTGTGCAAAGTTTCGTGAAAATCGGTTCAGCTTTAGATGTAGTTCCCATATATATCACCGAAAGCGAGGATGCAAGTGAAGTTGCGATGGGCAAGAAAGCTACAGCAAGGCCGTGATCGACAACTACGACCACAGCATTGGTCGTTCTGCATCCGAACTAAGCGAATGTGGCTTCCAGGAGATATAGTAGAAGAGAGCGAAACTCTCCCCTACAATCCGAACTAGGCGAATGAGGCTCCTGGAAGATATGCAGAGAAGATCTCCCCATTGGGCTCCGAAGAGCGACCAATTAAAGTGGTTAATTATAATGCTGTAGAAGGGGAAACAATGTATCGAACATATACATTGCCGTAAGCAATGTATCGAACTTATACAGTGGGGATTTCTTAAAAATTATTTTTTTTTCCAATAGAAGCCCTCATCGAATAATCATCGCCATCCGATGGCCTAATGAAAATGTCATATTCATGTCTTATTATTTTTTGTTGTTGTTGTTAATTGTCGTGATGCGATGTCTTTGTTGTTGTAATTTTTTTAATTTATTTGCCATCACTTTGTTGTTGATTTGTCAGTTTCTAAGCCAGAAAGATGTTAAACATCAGCTGGTTGCTGACTCGGTGGCTGACTGAACGGTTGGCTGCTGTATGTTTGACGACCCAACCCACAAAATATTGCTTCAAACATTAAAACAGCGGCAATTGTGATATGCTGTTGTTGTTGGTGGTTATTGCAACATTTTTGTTTTTTGGTTATTAAAAGGGATTAAATGTCTTTGGGAACAACAACAACAACAAAATTACATTATTCGATTGAAATTGAAATCGATGTTGGCCTGGCACAAATCCCATGGTTTGAAGAATAGAAACGAGGGAGATTGGAGTTGATTAATTTTTTTATAACATCCTCACCTTGTGTGGACCATTAAAAATAATTTTTAAAAAATCTTCACCTTCTGCGGAACCTTAAAAAAAGTTCTTAAAAAATACTCACCTTGTGGTAGACACCTAAACATATTTTTTAGAAAATCCTCACTTGGTGTGAAACCTTAAAAATAATTTTTAAAAAATCTTCAACTTCTGTGGACCCTTAAAAATCATTTTTAAAAAAATCCTCACCTTGTGTGTAACCTTAAGAATTTTTTTTTAAAAGTTCCACAATTTTTTTTTAACTCCTCACCTTGTGTAGACCCTTAAAAATATTTTTTTTTTCAATCACCACGTAAATTACTCCCTTAAAAAAAGACTTAAGCAACAAACTTCCTAAGGCCTAATCAAGTGCCAAGTTTGTTTCTTAAGTCTTTCACAGACAACTGAAAATTGACTACCTTTCTCTCTCTCTCTCCCTCTCTCCCTCAGATTATTTTGTTGAGTGCTTATTGTTGTTGTTGTTGTAACAGGTTGGCTGTTGTTGATGAAGTTCTTTCCTGAAAATATTAATAGAATGACAGGGACCTGTTTCGCGCTCACTACCTTCGGCGCCTTGGGTATCGGCTTTTGCAATTCAACAGATGGTGGATTGACAGAGAATGGTTGTGTCCTATCGGTCTTCTTGGAGGCCTTTTTACGGGCTTCCTTCCTTCGTTGTGGATGCTGGTGTTTGTGGACGTCTCAGTACTCAGTTTACCCTTGGGGGTGCTTTGAAGACTTAGAAATTTCAAGCATCAGCTTCCTGGATGTACTAGAGCCCCTCCAAACAGGTTTCTCCTTCGTTGAAGGGACTACCGTGGTGGTCTTAGTACTGGGTCGGGGGATCCTATCAATCAAGAAGTCTCAATCTCAATATCATCTGGATAGTTCCCGGAGAACTTCCGGATAAATTTGATCATTAAAAAATAAATTCCGGATAAATATCATCTGGATAGTTCCTGGAGAACTACCGGATAAATTTGAGGTTCCTCTTGATAAAAAAGGAACTCCTTTCCCGTAATGGAGTCGCTGTCCCGTCCGAAGTATCGGTTACAGTAGTTAACTGCTCTCCCGTACATCTTCTTGGCAGCAATCTCCTTGGCATCGACTTGCCTATCAGTCAAGAAGTCCCTCTCAATATCATATGGATAATTCCTGGAGAACTTCCGGATAAATTTGAGGTTCCTCTTGATTAAAAGGACCTCGTTTCCCGTGCTCTCCGGTACATCTTCTTGACAGCGATCTCCTTGGCATCGATATGCCTAGCAGGTACTGGTACTGATGAATCATCCATCTTATCGACGGGGTTCTCATCAGTACCAGTATCCGTTTCGATACCCGATTGCCTGAATAGTCTCGCGGATCTTCAATCTCGCCAGGGTTTACTTCCCTAGTCAGCAACTGGGAAGCAACTCCGAAGCAAGGAGACTTCGGAGGAGACATCATGGTCGTTATTGTGTTTTTCAGCGTAGTGCTAATGACCGTAGTTTCCATGATTTCTTCCTCGTCTGACAAGGGCGAGTCATCCCAGAACTGATTCGGGATGCTCTCCTGACTAAGGCGGAAGAAGCCGGTTTCCTCTAAAAGGTTGAGGAGAAGGGCTTTCATTAACGTCGTCGAGAGTGGGACAGAGGCAAAAGAGAGGTCCTGGGGGGTAGCTTGGGTCGTCAACACTTGAGAGGGGGTTCATTGATATCTGGCCTTGTAAAGTTCGAGACTGAGGGTGCCAAGACACCAACAACATCATCAGTCGTAGAATCACATAAATTGTTTTTATTTTGAGGGGGAAGGGGTTTGCGGGTTCTTAAAATTCGGATCCATAAAAAGTGCTGTAAGTGAGGGATTGAGGTCGACCATGGCATAGCCGCTTACCATGGCAAGGACTTGGCATCTAAGCCCGAATAAGCTTGTTGAGGCGCCCAGGTATCAACAAGGTTCCGTTCTAATACAGTCGGGACCCTGACTGCAAACTGTAGAACTCTGATAGGCACGAGGTCGCATGACACCGCAGCGTTAGGGGGGGACATTTTAAAAAAAGGTAGTGACCCAGACCTTTTGAGATGGTTATATAGGGGCGCCATTCTCGCCTCGTCGGCCCAGGGATCATAGGCACTTGGTCATTTACTCCGAGACTCTCCCCCTGAGGCTCGGACGGACAATTCAATATATGGTGTGTGTGTGTCGTGAGGGCTTTGCTGGCAGGAGGGGCAATGCTGCTGTATCCGGACCTTAGTTGTGCCAGAATTGAACGGGTTTCCCTAGGAAGAAGCATCTCACTCTCCGAAATTGCAGGAGAATGTTGTTGTAGGACATTATTGCATCTTTTGCCATTTATGGCTTCGGAGTTCGCCAGTTGATGCACGGATTTCATTGCGTTCGCTATCGACAATCTGTTGACGTGTCACCAAAGAAATAAGTCCAGACTGGGGCAGCATAATTCAGGATGGAACGACATATAGCCTTATAAGTCGTTTCCAATGTTTCTTCCTATCCTTGCCCTAGGAGATGTCAGCCAAAGCTTTCAGAACTTTATTCATAGCTTTCATCCCCATCTGGTTTCGAGCCTTAAAAATATATATATTTTTTTAAATATTTCAAAATTATTTTCAATTAATACCCCCTTCTCCCCTCTCTCTTCCAGTAAACTTTCCACACAATCACGTGAACGCAGTACCGAACTCCATGAAACTTCGACGGAAAGCAAAAGTTTGCGACAACAGCTGACAGCATTGAAAGCCAGTCGGGATCAGGCCATACAGGAAAATGTGTAAGTATTGAAAACACCCCCTCCCCCCTCTCTATTAAAAATTTGATTAATTTTTTTATCTCCTTCCCTCAGCCGCCTAAGCAATGATTTGGCCGAAAGTCAAGCCGAAGTCTCTTCGCTGCGCAAACAACTCAAAGATTCCGAAAAGGAAATCGAACGACTCAAACAACAGCTGCGGAAATATGTTGAGGAGGTTAAGAAGGCGGAGGATTTACTGATGCACAAGGTAAGGGTCCATGAATTCTAAATTCTTTTTTTTGAATAAAAAAAATTCAATTTTTTAGGAAAAAGAACGTGAGGAAATGCTGGAACACTATCGCAGTCTATCACACGATGCCGTTATGCTGGAGGGCAATAATCAAAGTTTAGAAAATGAAACGGCAGAATATAGGTGGGCTTTCAGAATCTACCTTCTTTCAAGTTGGACCTTCAAAATCTACTTCTTGTTTTTCAATTTCTATTTTCTAACCTCTATCGTTTCTGTAGTGGTAGCTGTAATTGTTGTCATTGTTGTTGCTGCCTTAGAATTAAGAAACTATTAGTAGAACAAGAGTAAAACTTAGAGAGTAGTTCAAAACCTCAAACATTTTTTTTTTATTTTATAATGTAAATAATTTTAACCCACCTCATCTCACCTCACCCCATACTTTGCTTCGTCATTTGCTGCGGTCTTCTTTCCCTCCCCCTCAGACGTCAAGTCGCCGAGTTGGATGCTGAAATTTCCACCCTCAAAAAAGAATTGAACTGCCGCAACAAATTAATCACTGAACTGGAGGATCGCATCGCCACCCTAACCGCGAAAAATACCTGTCTCGAACATCAGCTAGCCGAATGTCAGGATGAACAGCGTATTTTGAAAACAGATTTGGAGGCGCGCAAAGAGCTATGTGATAAATTGGATAATGAAAAGGATAAACTGAATGCCGAACTAAATGAATTGAATGATGTTAAGAGGAAGGTAGGTCGAGGGGAGATTTTTTTTTTAAAAAGAAGAAGAATTTTTAAAAAAGAAGTAATCGATAACGAAATTTCCTATAGAAAAAATAATTGAGAATGCAGTTTTCTTATGAAAAAGGGATCGATAACACAAATTTCGGTAAAAATGTCATCGATAACAAAGTTTTCTATGAAAAATGTTATCGATAACTCGGTTTTCTACAGTAAAAGTAATCGATAACTCAATTTTCTATGAAAATTACAATCGATAATATAATTTTTTGTAGAAAATGTTATCGATAACTCAATTTTCTATAGTAAAAGCAATAGATAATTCAATTTACTATAAAAATTGTCATCGATAACACCCTATTTTTGTAGAAAATATTATCGATAACATGTACAAAGTTATCGATAATATAATTTTCTGTATATCATATAATTTTCTAATCGATAACTCGATTCCATATCGAAAATGTAATCGATAACTTAATTTTTATTAGAAAATGTCATCGATAACGTAGTTTTCTATAAAAATTGTCATCGATAACACAATTTTTTGTACAAAATGTTATCGATAATACAATTTTCTATACACAATATAATTTTCTAATCGTTAACTCGATTTCCTATCGAAAATATAATCGATAACACCATTTTTTTCTTTCCTATAGAAAATTTAATCGATAACTCACAAATGTCTTTCGAAAATGTAATCGATAACACAATTTTCTTTAGAAAATGTCATCGATAATACGATTTCCTTTAGAAAATCTGATCGATAATACAATTGTATTTAGAAAATATCATCGATAACATAATTCCCTTTGCAAAATGTCATCGATAACAATATTTTCCACAGAAATTGTCATCGATAAATCAGATTTCATTATAAAATATTATCGATAAAACACTTTTCTATCGACCATGTCATCGATAACTATGCTATCATTAAAAAATGCTATCGATAACTCAGTTCTGTTTATACAATGTAATCGATAACACAATTTTCTGTATAAATTGTCACCGATAACACAATTTTTATTGTAAAATGTCATCGATAACACATTTCTCTGTAATAAGTATCATCGATAACACCATTCCCTATCAAAAATGTCATCGATAACATAATTTTCTATGGAAAATTTTATCGATAACGCTATTTTCTATCGAAAATGTCATCGATAACACTATTTTCTGTAGAAGATGTCATCGATAACATTATTTTCTATGCAAAATGTTATCGATAACACAATTTGCTAAAGAAAATATTATCGATAATACAGTTTCCTTTAAAAAATGTGATCGATTACACAATTTTCTAAAGAAAATATTATCGATAACACAATTTTCTATAAAAAAATGTGATCGTTTACAAAATTTTCCTTGGAAAATGGCATCGATGACGCAATTATATATGGAAAATGTAATCGATAATACACTTTACAACAGAAAATTCCATCGATAACACTCATTTCTATGCAAAATGTGACCGATAACACAATGCTTCTAAGAAAATGTTATCGATAACATAATTTCCAATTGAAAATGTCATCGATAACACTAATTTATAAAAAAAATGTGATCGATAACACATTTTTCTAGTAAAAACAGAACCGATAACAGTCTTCAATATTTTCGATAACAATATTATTTTTCGAGAGCATAATTTTTATTATAATTTTCCCCTATTTCCTTCCAGTTGGAAATGGAAAATGAACGCTTACGCTTCGATTTGGACAAAACGGAAAAGGGTAAGCAAATGTCGGCGGAAACCTTAGAGGAACTTCTAGCAAAAACTCGACGTGATTTGGAGGAACAAATCAAGGTTGATAGTAAATTAAGTCAAGAATTAGTCCAGTTGAGGAAACAAAATGATGAACTATTGGTTAGGATCATTACAGAAACCCCCTTCAATACCCTATATAAAACTGTAATAATTTTTTATCTTCTTCTATTCCGCAGCACGATCTGGAATTGGAGCGTCAGAAACGTGAACAAAATGCCACCTTGGCCCGTGAATTTCAAGTACAAAATCAAGAGCTGCGTCACAATCTAACCGATGATCGTTTTCGTCAGGCTCGTTCGCGCGAACAAAGTCCACGCTATCCTCCCGCACAGACATTGTAGAAAATAAAAGTATTTTTTTCTTTTTTTGCTAATTTTATTAATTAATTATTTAAAAAAATTAAGATCATTGTTAAAACATAATGCAGAAAAATAATGTTAATAAAAATCGATGAAATTGAAAATATTTTTAAAAATAATTCGCGAAATCCGATTAAATGTTCATAACTTCCAAATATATACCTAACATACAGGGACAATTGTTAAATGCTGGAAGTTGTATTTCCGATTTTCTTCGGGAAAATTGCGTGTAGCTTCTTCCCTGTGATTCCGATATATTATTGTTATCTGAAAAAAGAAAAATAGAATAAATTAATATATCGATAACACAATTTTCTATAGAAAATGTCATCGATCGTAATTTTCTATGATAAATTTGATCGATAAATTAAATGTCTTTGAAAAATTGGTCCGATAACAAAGTTTTATACACGAAAAATCATCGATAACACATTTTTCTGTAGAAATTGTCATCGATAATACAATTTCGATAATACAATTTTTCTGAAAATTGGATCGATAACACAATTTTCTATAGAAAATATAATCGATAACACTATTTTATATAGAAAATATAATCGATAACACAATTTTCTATGATAAATTCGATCGATAACTGAAATGTCTTGGTCCGATAACACTGTTTCCTAGAGGAAAAATTATCGATAACACGTTTTTCTATAGAAATTGTCATCGACAACACCATTTTATTTTGAAAATTTTATCGATAACACAATTTTCTATGGAAACTATCATCGATAACACAACTTTTTATAGAAATTTGCATCGATAACATCATATTCTATTAAACATTAGATTGTTAAAACAATTTTCTATGGAAAATGTCATCGATAACCCAATTGTTTATAAAATGTTCGATTAAAAATGTCATCGATAATATTATTTTTAAAAGTAATTGTCATCGATATCACAATTTCTATAGAAAAATTATCCATAACATAATTTTTTATACATACAATTTTCTACCTAAATAGCCATCGATGACACAATTTTTTATCGAAAATTTCATCGATAACACAATTTTCTATATAAAAAACTATCGATAACATAATTTTCTATAGAAAATAACATCGATAACTCAATTTTGTATAGAAAATAAAATCGATAACAAAATTTTCATTGCTAAATGTCATCGATAACACAATTTTCTGCAAAAAGTATAATCGATAACACAATTTTCTACATAAATAGCCACCAATAACACGATTTTCTATAGAAAACAAAATCGATATCGATAATAGGTATAATCGATAACACAATTTTTTTTATATAAATAGCCACCATAACACGATTTTCTATAGGAAATAATATCGATAACAAAATTTTCTTGGTAAAATGTCATCGATAACACCATTTTCTATAGAAAATAACATCGATAACTCCATTTTCTATAGAAAATAACATCGATAACACAATTTTAATTGTAAAATGTCATCGATAACACAATTTTCTTTAATAAGTATCATCGATAACAGAATTTTCTACATAAATAACAATCGATAACAAAATTTTCTATAGGAAATAACATCGATAACACAAATGTCTACATAAATAGCCATCGATAACACAATTTTCAATAGAAAATAACATCGATAACACAATTTTTTTCATAGAAAAAAATCGATAACACAATTTTCTATACTAACAGCCATCAATAACAGAATTGTCTATAAAAAATAACATCGATAACACAATTTTCTATAATAATTATCATCGATAACACAATTTTCCATCGAAAATTACATCGATAACACAGTTTTCATTGTAATATATCATCGATAACACCATTTTCTATATAAATAGCCATCGATAACACCACTTTATATAGAAAAAAAATCGTTAACACAATTTTCTATATTAATAGCCATCGATAACACATTTCTCCATAAAAAATAACATCGATAACACAGTTTTCATTGTAAAATGTCATCGATAACACAATTTTCTATCGTAAATGTCATCGATATCAAAATTCTCTATTGAAAATATTATCGATAACACACTATTGAAAATGTGATCGATAACACACTATTGAAAATGTGATCGATAACACAATTTTCAGTCGAAAATCTCATCGATAATACAATTTTCTATTGAAAATATTATCGATAACACAATTTTCTATTAAAATTATTTTGGACAACTCAGTTTTCAATTGGTATACTTACCCGAACCGTTTGAAAATTTCTCTTGAAATGGTTTCAAAATCCCCTTTAATTGCTGGGAATCATTCCAGGAACTTGCGGAACATTCTGCCAGTTTCTGCTGCGGAATCACAGTCGAATATTGATCACCTCTGTGATCATTTCTATGAATGTCACTATCATCAGATTTGATGTCATTTGGAACAGTTGAGATTTGTTTATTCTCTTCACTCTCCTGCTTTTCCTTCGGAGTTCCTTTATCCACCCCTCCTGGCTGTTCAGAGTGACCCTCCATATTTTTGTCATCGAAATATAACAAACCGTAAATTTCATCAGTATCATCATAGGGTGGTTTTAGGTCACTTGAGAGATTTGTATATTCATTACTCTCTTCTTGTAGCCTGCTCTCACTCTCTTGCGGATAATGAGGTTCTGTCTTCGGATTCGTGCGGGATTCTATTGGTTTGATTTCTGGAGAACGATTTTCACTCAATTTCCGAAACAAGTAAATGGCCAGCTCGGTTAACTCTTCTCCTTCGGAGGTGTCGATTTGATGAGTGGATATAAAGTTTCGTAACTCTCTTAGTACCTCAAAATTATTTGGAGTTGCTTGGAAGTTGTTATAGGGAATGTCATGAAGATCCGATAATTTTAGAGAAAATTCTGGGGTCTGTCGGATTTCTTCACATGGGGAAGTCTTCAAAGAAGAGATTCTAGTATCTGCCATCTTTAAAAAAATGTAAAGGCGTAGATTTTTTAAAAATATTTTTAAGGTTCCTACCCCAGGTAGGGATTTTTTAAAAAGGCGATGATATTTTAAATTTTTTTAGGGGTCAACTACAAGGTGTGGATTTTTTAAAAATTATGGTAGACCCTTAAAAATAATAATAAGGACCTTACCTTTGTTGTTGGCTGTAAACCTTCCTCCTCTTCATTAGAATCTGCAGCTGAGCTGTAATGTGATGTCAAATCCTGGTCATCCAGTTCCTCCTCATCATCGTCATTATCAACATAATTGAGTCTATAAATTTCTTTGAAACTTGTTGGTGAATTCTGATATTCCGATTTTGGTCCTTCGGTTATAATTTGAGGTTCTTCTCCTCTCTCGAAGTGCTTTACCGAATTATCAATATTTCTGTTATACGACAAAGTTTCATACCGGGCAGAATTTTCTTCTGCCTTGACGAGGTTTCGGGGATCATTATAAGCGATGGGAATTTTCTCTCTTCCATGGTCGTTCCCTTTCACTTTCCCCTTTCCCTTCCCTTCATTATTTACAGGCGAGATTTTATTTTCATTTGGGGAATTGCTGTGAGTCTGACTATTTTCGGGAGAGTTATTTTCGCTCTGAGATTTGTTTCTCTCCTCAACATTGTTGCTTGAAATACTTTCTCTCTCATTGGTTGGTAGTGATTTCTTCCCTCTGATGCTATTGGTAGTTTCACTCTCTTTTGGAGAGTTTTTGGCTTCCATAATAGCTCTACTTTGCTCTCTCAGGACTCTCGAAGGCCCTTCTCTCGAATTGTCCTTCACTTTATCTTCATTATTTTTCGACATAGCTTCATTTTGGGTTCGAGTATCGCTGAGAGCATAGGTAGCTCTTGGAGAGTTATTCTCACTCTGACCAACATTTCTCTCTTCAACATTGTTGCTTGAAATCTCTACTCTCTCGTGGTCTTGTATTGCTTGTTTCTCTTTAAGGCTATTGATATTGCTGCTCTCTTTTGTAGATCTCTTTGCTTTGCATGTTTTTCTCTCACCAGCCAAAAGAGCGGGCTCGCCTCTCAGTTTCTCTGTTTTATTAATAAAATACGATTCCGTGAGAGCTTCCGAATTGTTCGGAGTATTTCGTCTGGTGGAACTTATTTTACAATGGAATTTTATTCGCTCTTTGATAATCGAATTATTTGCTCTCTCAAGGCCTCTTTTCTCTCTAGAGTCTAATGACTTGCTCTCTCTGCCAAATGAGTTGTCTTTTGGCTTCATTTGAATCGCCTTTAAATTAGCTCTTGGAGAATTCACTTCCTCCTGAGGAATACTATCACCCTCCTTACCCTGATGATTGATGGTGGAAATTATTTTTCTGGTTCTTCTTATGGCAACTTCGAATTGGGTTTCATTTCCACCAGTGGAACTTAGAGCTGCATTTCCTTCACCTCCCGATAAAGTGCTTCCTTTTCCCTTTTCTTTATCGATTTTCAAATTATCTCTTGGGGAGGTAATTGGAAGCGGTATTTTTGTTCTTTTTCCAACATCGTCCGGACTTCTGGTATCTCTCTTTTCTCCTCTCTCAGAGTTCTCTAGATTTCCATATATTTGAAGATATTTCAGATAATTTTGCTGTTTCTCCATTTGGAATTTAGTTACTTCAGAAGTATTTGAAACAATTTTTACCGACTTAGAATATTTGCCAGAGTCCGCTCTTTGATAGAGGTTGCACTGGGCTTTTTTAACTGGAAATAAATAGAAAAATTAGTTAAATTCAGGTCGGATTGAACTGTTAAAACTGTTAGTTAAATTCAGGTCGGAAGGTAATGGGACCTTTTTGCCTAAAAGTGGGCCGATTTTAATGATTTTTGGTAAAGAGGTTTGCTACTCAATAAGAAGCCAAAATATGAAATTACAGCCAATTCGGTTGAAAAATATAACAAAAATCGAAAATCGAAGGTTATCCTTATATGGAGGCTATACCTAAAGGTAAACCAATATGGATAATTTTTGGTACAGAGGTTTGTTGCCCAATGAGAATCCAAAATATGAAATTACAGACAAATCGATTGGAAAATGTGACAAAAATCCTTAAAATATCGAAAATCGGAGTGTATCCTTATATGAGAGCTATGCCTGAAAGTGAACCGATATTGATAATTTTTGACAGAGAGGTTTTCTACCCAATGAGAATCCAAAATATCAAATTACAGCCAATTCGGTTGGAAAATGTGTCGAAAATCATCAACATGCAGGAAATCGGAGGGTACCCTTATATGGTGGCTATACTTAAAGGTTAACCAATATGGATGATTTTTGGTAGGGATATTTGCTACTCAAACAGAGCCCAAAATATCAAATTACAGCCAATTTTGTTGGGAAAAAATTTCAAAAATCCTTTAAATACAAAAAAATCGGAGGGTATCCTTATATGGGAGATATTCTAAAGGACAACCAATATGGATGACCTTTAGTAGGACGATTTCCTATCCAAAGAGTAGCCAATATATGAAATTACAGGCAATTCGGTGTAAAAATGTGTTAAAAATCCTCAAAATATCGAAAATCGGAGTGTAGCCTTATATAGGGGCTATGCCTAAAGATGATTCAATATGGTTGATTTTTGGTAGAAAGGTTTGCTACCAAATGAGAATAGAAAATATCAATTTACAACCAATTCAATTGGAAAATGTATTAAAAATAATCAAAATATCGAAAATCGGAAGGCAAGGTTATACCTGAAAGTGAACCAATATTTATAATTTTTGAGAATTGCTACCCAATGAGAACCCATAATATCATATTACACCCAATTTGGTTGGAGAATATGTCAAAAATCCTCTAAATATCAAAAAATCGGAGGGTACCCTCATTTGGGGCCTATACCTAAAGGTGGACCAAAATGGATAATTTTTGGTAGGAAGATTTTCTACCCAGAGAATATGCAAAACATCAAATTACAACCAATTCGATTCGATAGCCTATACAAAATTTGTACCTTTTACTTGAAATCCGACGGAATTTTATATAGCAGCTATATCGAAATCTGAACCGATTTCAATCAAACTTGACATATGTTATTCTATTTAGTAGCGAGATTTCGAGGCAATCGCACCGACTTTGTGACCTTGGTGCAACATTTACGTGAAATCGTACGGAATTTTATATGGGAGCTATATCGAAATCGAAACCAATTTCACACATCATTCTAGGTCCAATTCAGTAGCCTATAAACATTTTCGTGGCAATCGGACACACACTGGGCCCTTGGTGCAGCGTTTACCTGAAATCGGACGGAATTTTATATGGGAGATATATAGATATAGATGGGAGATATATAGATATAGCCTATGCAAAATTTCGTCGCAATCGCACCAACATGGTGACTTTGGTGTATCATTTACTCGAAATCGGCAAAGATTTTAATCAGACATGACACAAGTCGAGACTCAATTCAATAGCCCATGCAAAATTTCGTGGCAATCGCACCAACATTGTGACATTGGTGCAGCATTTATCTGAAATCCGAAGCTACATCGAAATCTGAACAAATTTTAATCATATTTGACGTATGTCATTCCAGGCTCAATTATTCATTTCGATCGGACCAACCTAGAGTATTTTCTGCAACATTTACATGAAATCCGTCGAAGTTATATACGGGATATATATCGAAATTTGAACCGATTCACGCTATTTTTAATAGGGTTCATCCTTGGATCAACTAAATGAGCCATGCCAAATCAGATCGATGACTTTTCAATTGACCCGTTAATTGATCAAAATTCTTACCATCATTGTCGTGATGTCCTTCGGCAGCTTCCTTCGAGATATTTTGCTTTTTAGTATCTTCCTGATTTTCCATGCGATTTGCTTTTGAGTTTCCTGGCTTCTCAAAATGCCTCTCTTCGTTTTTGGTATCCACAGAGGGTTCCGATTTTTTTGGAGAAGAAATTGGTCCATGTTTTCCTTCACATCTATTATTGACAGGGCTCGGAAGCTCATCCTCTTTCATAAATTGCTTGGATTTTTTGCCATAATTTTTTAAAGAAGTATCCGGTCTATCAGTCGAATATCCTTCAATGATTTTATTCACCCTAGAAGATCGATTTACTTCTCCTCTACAGATCGGTATTTCCTCAATATTTCCTCTCTCAATTTCTTTGTAGTCAGCGACTCTGCGAAGTGAGTCTCTCCGGGCATTTTGCTCTGTTAGAAGTGAGTGCGGATAATCTTCTCCACCTCTCTTCTCTTTCTTTTCTTCAAGTTTTCCATTGAAATTTTCCGATTTATTTTCCTCATATTTTTCTTTGGCATTTTCCGATTTCAATTTTTCACATTTTGAAATATTTCCGATTTCTTCATCCTTCCTCCCTCCCAGAGGTCCCTCTTTGGTTATCTCCAATTTTTTAGCCTCAATATTTTCCTCCATGGATATTTCATCGAATTTTTTCACCTCATATGCCCTGACTTTCATAGTTTTCATTATCTTCAATGTATCCAGAGAATATTCCTGATGCTGAGTATCAACTTCGGTGGCGGTGGATTTATTACAACCAATTCTGCTCCTCCTCCTCGCAGTTAATTGATGTCGGAGATAATTTTCGGTACTAATTTTACTTTCTTTCAAATGATATTTTCTTTCCTTTGGAATTGGATCCAGCTCGCTTTCCATTTTCCGATTTGTATATCTATCCATTAGGCGGATTAACTTCGTGGCCTTTTTATTATCCAATGGGTAGATGAATTCTTGAATTTTATTTGTTTCCAATTTCTTGGAATTTGCTTCCTTAGAATGCCTCTTATTTGATGTTCCACATTGCTGAGAGCCTTGAACATGACTCTCCTCAGGGCTTTTCTCTCGATAAGCCATCGTTACTCTCGTTACACTTTCATTGGTGGCAATTCGTGGATCGCAGCTTCCTCTCACAGGTTCGTCATCTTTATTGTGGGGTATTAATCTCCTAGGGCTTTTCCTTCGATAAGACGAAGTTTCTCTCTTCAAGTCTCCCTTATCATTTAGAGTCGATTTCATTTGATGTCTCTCAGTTGATCTTCCACACAGCTGAGAGCCCTGGAAATTTCTCTCCTCGGGGCTTTTCTCTCGAGCCATCGTTACTCTCTTTACACTTTCATTGTTGGCAATTAGTGGATCGCAGGTTCTTCTCACGGGTTCATCATCAGCTTCATTTTGGGTTCCTGCTCTTTTAGAATTTTTTATATTCTCTTTAGTATTTTCCGAACAACATGAGGCTCTTCTCTCCTGATGATGACTCTCATTTTTATTGAAATGAGTGGAATTCCTTTGATTTTTTCCTGACTTAACTTTCGAATATTTCGCTCTCACAGAGGCATCGTTATCATCATAATGGGGATTATTTTTTCCGACAGCTTTGCATGTACTGCGGAATTTTTCAGAATTTTTTTCGGAATATAATTGATTAAAATTCTTACCATCATTGTTGTGATATCCTTCGATAGCCTCCTTCGGGGTATTTTGCTCCTTGGTATCTGCCTGAATTTCCATTCGATTTTCTTTTAAATTTCCACACCTCTCAAGATCCATTTCCTCGATTTTGGCATCATTAAGAGGTTCTGACTTTTTTGACGCAGATATGAGTCCATTCAAATTAGTTCCATCTTTGCCGTTATGGGTCGAGCTCGGAAGCTCGCCCTCCTTCATAAATTGCTTGTATTTTTTGCCATAATTTGTTCTCCCCGGGGAATTTTCTCTCATGACAATTTCATCATTCGAAATTCTCTCGTTACGTGGTGAGAGAGTATGGGTCGAAGTGTTCTTCCTCTCACTTCTATGTTCTGCTTTGGAATGGATTCTCTCGTTGCAAGGTCGGAGAGTATGAGGCGAAAAATTGTTCTCACTTCCATGACCTCCTCCTCTGGAACAAAAATTATCCGTATTCAGGTCCGAATTTTGGCGATCAGTAAATCTCTCCCTTTTATTCTCTTTGACACATTTTCTCTCCAAACTTCCATTGCTTACCTCTCTCTCTTTACATGGTGAGAGAGTATGAGGTGAGGAATTCCTATCACTTCCATGCCCGGCTTTCGTATAGAAATAATCCGTATTCCGATCAGTATTTTGACGACCAAAAAATCGCCCCGCATTTTTGTTCAGAGCCCTACATAAATTTTGATGGGCTACATTTTGCCTAGGCGAAGGAGACCCGCTCATTTGTTCAAAATCTCTTTCATTGTTGTCTCTTAATCTCCTGCAACAATTTTGCCGATCTTGATTTTCTCTTGACGTTAGAAAATCCCCACAGCAGATCCTAATCGGTAAACCATGTTCACACGATGTCGTCCTCCAACAGCTGGGGAGATTCGTAAATCCACCACGACATATTGGATATTTCGAAAGGGAATTTAAACACCTCACACACCTAAAACAATGACAATAATTCACAATCACTTCGTTCGAAGCGGCATAGAATTGGTTTTCCAACAGGGTGGGTTCTTCTTCTTTTCGGGGGTTCTCTTCTTCGATTTCTTTCATCACATTAGAGTTATGATCACCAATTGCCCCCAGATCCCTATTGGAGACACACTGTAAAGCCAATGTACGTGATTTGGGTCTCATCGACATATCCGAAACGCAGGCATAACGTGGCGGAACGCAGACACATTGAAATTCCGTGGAATATTTTAAGGCATCATCACCAACCTGGCGGGGGGATGTGATGGCTTTTTGAGGGTTTTGAGAATTTTTCGGAATTTTTGGAACATCTTGTGGGGTGTGAGGATCATCGGGACTATGAGTCATTTCATTTTTGTGGGTTCTGGATTCCGTTATTAATTTTTTAGACCCTAAATAGGTGTCAGGATCATCTTGACTATGTGTCGTTACATTTTTGAGGGTTCTAGAATCCGCTATTAATTTTTTGGACCTCAAAGGAGAATCGACTCTCTCTTTCCGTGGTGTCCATAAATTCTTTTGGAATTTTTCGGAACCTATTGCCGAATATTTTTCTTCCATAGGGTCATGATGGAATGTAGCGATGTTTTGGGGAGTTTGAAAATGTTCAGATTTTTTGCGAACATATTTTTGAGGGTTTTGAGAATTTTTCGGAATTTTTGGAAAATTTTGTGGGGTGTCAGGATCATCAGCCTTTTCTTTTTCGAAGGTTCTGGAATCCGCTCTGAATTTTTTAGAGCCTAAAGGAGAATTTTCTCTCTCTTTTCGTGATGTCCACGAATTCTTTTGAAAATTTTCGGAACCCATTTCCGAATATTTTGCTTCCACAGGGTCATGATGGAATGTAGCGATGTTTTGGAGAGTTTGGATATGTTCAGAAGTTTTGCGAACATATTTTGAGGTCTCAGAAGGATCATTACTATCGGCCTTTTCATTTTCTAGGGTTCTAGAATCCGCTATTAGTTTATGGGGAGTTCGAAAATTTTCTGAATTTCTGTGAAAACGTTTTAAGGTGTCAGAGGGATCATTGCTATCAGTCCATTCATTTTTGAGGGTTTTGGAATTGGCTTTTAATTTTTTAGAGCCTAAAGGAGATTCGACTCTCTCTTTCCGTGGTGTCCATGAATTCTTTTGGAATTTTCCGGACCAAGTTTCGGAATTTTTTGCTTCCTCAGGGTCGTGATGGTATGTGGCGACTTTTTGGGGAGTTTGAGAATTTTCTGAATTTTTGAGAATTCTTAAATTCTCTCTCATTTTTTCCGACCATAACGGAGAACTCTTCCTCTGCTTACTTTGTGTCCGAATATTCTTTTGCAAATTTTCCGACCATGTTTCCGAAAATTTAGCTTCCATATGATCATCAAGGTGTTGGTAGTAGTTCTCTCCATGAGATTTATTACGATTCTCTTTAATTTTGTCGCTCTCTTTCAATCGTCTATTTATATTCTCTTTGATTTTTTCCGACCATTCATGGCAATATTTTTCCCTCACGGAATCCTTGCCGTCTTCTCCTCCTCCTGCGTCATTTTCAATTTCCTTTAATAAAATATTCCGTTGGTGTTTTAATTTTTGTATTTCCCGATTAAAGGCATTTTCTAAATTCCATAAATAATGGGATTCCGATGTGGTTTTCATTGTGAAAATATTGCCAGGCATTTTTGAGTTCCTCTCATTAAAATCTCTCTTACTCTTCCGGGGTGTAAATGCCACATGGCAGCTGGCAATGGTTTTGACTTTTGGTAAATAACGATATTTCTTCTTCTTAATATTGGAGGATTTTCTTAGGAGTCTCTGGGTATCAAATTTTCAATCTGTAAAAATAAAAAAAAATATTATTTAAAAAAATTCCGAAAAAATATTATATTAACGATTACCTTTCTTTAAGCCGTCGTTCGTTTGGAGATTTGAATATTGTTGCTTCCAAAAAAAAATATTAATGTTTTTTTTATTTCAAATCTTGCTATTTTTCCAAAAATTTTCAATTTTCATTATTTTAAAATTTGATATTTGATATGACAGAAAACTCAATGAGCACACACGGTTGCTCTAAATGACAAATAACCTCAAAAATGGCACTGCTAGAAAAACCATGGATTTTTATCAGAGGACTTGATTTTAGAGGGATGATGATAAAGAAAGAAATATTCTACACTAAATTCCACTATGAGTCATCGACCACAAAAAATCGGTATCGGTGAGAGGTGTCAAGATATCTGCATTAACAAATTTTAATAATATAAAAATGTAACATTTTTAGGTTATATTTTCCGATTATGCCGATTTGGACCATTAGTCTCAATTTTAGATGGTTGATGTTAATGAAAAAAATATTCTACACAAAATTTCACTATGGGTCAACGACCAGAAGAAATCGGTAGATGCAATAGGTGTCAAGAGAATATCGCAATCAGATTAGGATAATATGAACATCAATTTTTTTAGATTATTTTGGTATATTTTCCGATTATGCCGATTTAGAACATTAGTTTTAATTTTAGATGGATGATGTTAATGGAAAAAATATTCTACACTAAATTTCAGTATGGGTCACCGAACACAAGAAATCGATATATATGATAGGTGTCAAGGAAATGGACACTAAAAAATATTTTACACTTAATTTCACTATGGGTCACCGAACACAAGAAATCGATATATATGATAGATGTCAAAAAAATATGCACTAACAAATTAGTTTAGTAGGATAATTAAAAATGTTACGGTTATTTCCATATATTTTCCGATTATGGCGATTTGGGTCATTGTTCTTTATTTTAGAGAGTGGGCTTCAATGGAAAAAATATTCTACACAAAATTTCACTATGAGTCAACGACCAAAAGAAATCGGTATCGGTGAGAGGTCTCAAGAAAATGTGCACTAACAAATTAGTTTAGTACTACAATTAAAAGTGTCAATGTTATTTTCATATTATTTTCCGATTATGCCAATTAGGGACATTGTTTCTCACCTTAGAGAATGGACTTCAATGGAAAAAAATATTCTACACTAAATTTCACTATGGGTCACCGATCAGAAGAAATCGGTAGCTACAATAGGTATTGAGAAATTGTCATTAACGAATTCGGATAATCTAAACATTAAACATATTTAGGTTATTTTAGTATAATTTTCAATTATGCCAATTATTGGCACTGCAAGCCATGTTAGAAGGTTGGTCTCAAAGGAAAACATATTCTCCACAATATTTCAGTATAGGTCACCGGCCAAAAGAAATCGGTATAAATGATAGGTGTCATGAAAATGGTCATGAACAAATTTGAATAACATGAAAAATAAACACTTTTAGGTTATCTTCATACATTTTCCGATTGTGACAATT
>NW_026884036.1:0-53001 GCF_032173495.1 Musca vetustissima
AATTTGGCACAGGTTCAGATTTAGATATAGCTCCCATATATATCTTCGTACCAAAGTCCCTATATATCTTTCGATTTGCACGAAATGTGTCATAGTGTAATGAATTAGGTCTAGAATAGTGCACGTTAAGTTTTCTTTTAATTGGTTCAGATTTACATATAGCTCTTCTATATACTTTCGTCCGATTTTAAGTAAATGGTGTACTAAGAACCCATTGCTAGACCGATAGACAAAACTTACTAAAATTAATATAAATTAATCTCTGGAAAATTTTCTAGATATCGTTTCAGATTTAGATATAGCATGGCTTCCATATATAATTTCGACCTATTAATGTTGATTGTACACCAAATAATCAATGGGTACTAATTGATTACATTTTAAACAGTGAAGCATACCAAATAGCGTGTGTAAAGTTTGCTTTAAATCTATTTAAAAGATATGGAATAGGTTGCAGAATGGCATGTGTTGGAGTTAAAGTTAGCCGGTTTAATTATAAATAAAGATCGCATATTTAAGTTCGTTCAATTTTATTTCATTGACGACATCTATTAGGATACATATGTAGAATATACCCAAAGTGGTGAAGGGTCGACCCAGTCCGACTTTACTACGTTCCTTACTGGTTTAATGCTGTGAAAATTAATATCTTGTATTTCATATTTATTTATTTATAAATAAGCAAAGCCTTCATATGTTTTTTCTTAATATTATATTTGCTGAAGATCTTATCCGAATATTTCAAACTGTAGTTTCGTATGTTGTTCTCTCAGAGAATAAAAAACTTCCTGGCAGACCATTTACAATTTCAAAGCCCGCATAAGAATGACTACACCGATTTTAGACATTTGAATTGATATCTCATGTTGCAGGGTATAAAAAGTTCTGTCCTGTCAAACATAACGATGTTTTTACTTGTAATTGCTCAGGAAACTCACTCACGAAGAAGGCGTTCTAACAACAAAGAACCCAGTTTAATATTTTTTTTTTTTTAATTTGATGAGCAAATGTGGACAAAAACTTCAAAGGTAGAGATAATGTTATATAGACTAGGGATGGAATTCGTACAGTGTATTTAGAAGTCAGAATGTATCATATATAAATTGGATTTATATAAACATTTTTGCATTAATTTTATTTTCATCCCAATGACAAAATTGGAAAATATCTAAGTTTTCAAAGTGGTCATATTTCTCATAACTAACGATCGTAATATTTATCTCATCAACGTTTTAACATGAAAACAAGAAACATATTATGTAGAGGTTTTTTGACATTGAAAAATGGGAATTAAAAAATATTTGTTTTTATCCCTTTTATATTTCTAGACTCTCTGGCTCTCTCCGCTGTTCTAGTCTTACCGGTGCCATATTCTAGTAATCCATGTCATATACCGAATTATATAAGCTTTATATTATCAATAATTAAAACTTAATTTAAAAGTTCTCCGTTTTAAACATTGCCAAATAAATTCACAAAAACTGAATCTATTTTTTGCAAAGAGTGCAAATAAAGCATTACCCTTCGTGTTTACTATTTTAAGAAACTGAGTTAACATTTGGAATCCAGTCGTTCGATAATGCCATAAAAGTTCATGGCTACCAAAGGACATAAAATTTGAATATCACGTGTAGGTATTAATGCTATTTTTTACGACACATGGCGTCTGTAAAGCTAAAAAACAACAGCAACATTTAACTGCTCGAAAATATACAAAAGTCGTAAAAGAATTTTAAAGTTGTTAGAATAAAAAAATGTACGTTCTTACTACCATCAAATCTAAATAAGTGGAGTAAACAAATTTATTTTATTCTAAGTGCAACATCTCACAATAAACATGGCAACAACCAATAAACATAATGTAAATAAAACCGAACAGTATAAATTCCCACAATATATTTTACATTCAAATTTTAAAGTCAATTTAAACAAGTGAAAAAGCGTCAAGTTCGGCCGGGCCGAACTTTGGATACCCTCCACCATAGATATACTTACAGGTACTAGAAATGAAAATATAGGGAACATACCAAAATGTGGACCTATACCAACATTTCTAAAAACGGATTATGTAAACCTTAATACAAAGTTCAGAAATTTATTTAAAATTTATTTATAATGGATAAGTATACCCTCAGCATTATGGCTAATGAGGGTGTATACACTTTAACACGGTGAAAATGTGCCTCAATGTGGTTCTAGACCCCATGTTTCTTTGAACCAAATCCGTTTCTGAAAATTTAGATTTCATCCAAACTTGCCCATCTTATTATTTCTCCAAACTTAGTTCAAATTCGAAGATGGGGAAAATCGGTCCAATCCTTCTGGAACCTCCACACAGAGACTAGGTCTAAATGCGGCTAATGTTATTATCGAATCTTACGTTCTAATTTTTTATCTCGCTATCTTCCGCAGGTGAAATGATTACAACAGAGTCTTAGAACCAAACTCAAAACCCGGAACAAATCAGATAACTATCTATATATACAAAAATGAATTGCTGTTCGTTAGTCTCGCTAAAACTCGAGAACTGCTGAATGGATTTTTTTTAACTTAGTCTTGAAATGTTCGTGGAGCTTCAGGGAAGGTTTAAACGGTTTTAAAAGATCGAATAAATGCCGGGAAATCTCTAAAAAGCTGACTATTATATTTCCCATAGAAATGTTTTCTAAATAAAATATAGATTCATACATTCAATTTGCTCTTTTTGTCAGAATTTTTTTTAAGTTTGATAAATTTTAAGTTTTGTCACAAATTAAGTTTCTGAATGGATTTAGTTTCGATTACCGATACGTGCGCGAGAACATTCTTTACTTTTATGATCCTTTGAGATAGTGACCTGTGGTAGTTACACTATTGTTCGGCATCTTAACGTCATTAATTAATAACGTTAAGATGCCGAGGAGAAGACGACCTGACTTAGGTCGTCCATAGAATGCAAGTACATTTTGGAACTAATGCAAGGATGGAAAATCAGAAGAGATTCTGAATCGAGTTCGTGTCCATTTAGGGTATCATGATTCTATGATCCATGCCCTTGATTAATATGTTTGAAACTAATAATAATAGGAACATGTTGTTCCTTAATGTACCTGAAATGTTGCTATGCCACGGGAAATATCAAATCAGGCGGTTATATGCCTAATAGTTGTTCAATATCTTTGAACTTATAAACACCTCGCATATATCCGACACCAAAAATGTTTATCACAGTGTAATATACGAGATATGTTCTTTGCAAAAATCTATTATAAAGCTCAGCTGGAAAGAGAACAACAAACAAAAATCAGCTATTTTATAAAAATTAGCGATGACGTATCGACTTGAAGGTTATACGAAAACCTCCGTCAGATGTTACCCATTCGTATTGAACTACCGATAACACTCAGGTTGGAAAACGGGTGTAAGAAATTCAACATACCGAAAATTGAACAGGAAATAATTATGGCGTTTTTTAACGTTAAGCTGTAGTGCAAAATTCCTGGAATGATGTTTTTTATTCACAGGAATTCGTTATGCCTAATTAAATGGGGTATTATGCTATATAGATGTTATATCAAAACTCGGAACTAAGTAGATACTTTGTCGCAAAAATGTGTCTCCCCCCAATATCCCGGAATGAACTATTTTCACTACAACAATGGGAATGGAGACATATTAATTTTTGGTAGTAAGATTTTACACAACATGTGAAATTATAAGGGATTATATGGGTGCAACCCGCAAACTTGGACCAATATTGATAATTCTTTGTAAGGAGATTTTGGACTCACCAAATAAAACAACTAATTACAGATGATTAGGTTGAAAAACGTGGCCAAATCCCCAGAGCATTCTATAATGAGGAGTTCCATTATATGGGACTTTTCGGAAGCTTGGGTAAATTTTGTTAGGAACATTTTTTACTCAATGATCATCCAAAATGTAAAATTACAGCCAAATACCGAAT
Organism: Musca vetustissima; assembly: GCF_032173495.1. NCBI lineage: Eukaryota > Metazoa > Arthropoda > Insecta > Diptera > Muscidae > Musca > Musca vetustissima. The sequence continues at coordinate 3,947 of NW_026884036.1, forward strand.
ATTAAGGGGTTACCTGGATAATTGATAATTTTATGAGATTTTCTGTTCAATAAGTATTCCCTATATTCAACCAAAAGCAATTCTGTTGAAAACCGTGCCCAAGATCTTCAATATACCGAATGTTTAGGGCTACCATTATATGGGTGGTACACCGAAACATGAGCCAATATTGATAATATTTGGTACGGACACTTTCTGTGCAATTTCAATGTATTTGCAAATTTCAGAGCTCTATCTTAAAGATAACTTAATATTGGGCTATCGTTATGTGAATTATACATCAACAATATTGCTATGCAAGACAACGTTTGAGGGGCCGGCAATGTTGAATGTTGAAATGTTCGTGGAGATCCAGGGAAGGTTTTAAAGGTGAGAAAAAGTCAAAAACCGCGAAAAATTTGCAAAAAGTATTTTGCAACATATTTGCATTTTCACGAATTTAGTATCGAGCTCACTTACTCACTGATCATCTAAAATATAAAATTACAGCCAATTTTGTTCTAACACGTGACTAAACCCCACCAAAATACAGAAGAGTGAACTGATATTGACAATCTTAGTAGGATTCATGCTATCAAATAAAAAAACCAACAACAGCTGATTAGGTTAAAAAATGTGTCCAAATCCCCAAAGGATCGTATAATGTGGAGTGCCATTATATGAAGGCATTTCGGAAGCTTTGTTAGAAACATTTTCTACTCGATGATCATCCAAAATATAAAATTACAGCCAAATACCAAATATGCGTGGGCCAATATTGATAATTTTAACTAGAGAGATTTTCTGCTCAAGAACTATCCCTTATATTAAATTAAAAGCAGTGCTGTTGAAAACTGCCCAAGATCTTCAAAACACCGAATGTTTAGGGCTACCATTATATAGGCAGTAACCCGAAACATATGCCAAAATTGATATTATTTGGTACGGACACTTTCTGCTCAATTACAACCAATTCTATGCTATGCAAGACAACGTTTGCCGGGCCCGCTAGTTTTAATATAAAAAAGGGGGTTATATGGGGACTACCCCAAAAAGGGGGCGAATATTAAAAATTTTTGGTAGGGAGATTTGTTACCATATGCGACTACAAATTCGATTGAAAAACGCGCTCAAGAACCTCAAAATACCGAAAATTGGGGGTACCCATATATGGGGGCTATCCAAAAAAATGAACCTATACTCATACTCAAAGTACCAAATTTCAGCGAATTCGGTTGAAAAACGCGCTCAAGAACCCCAAAATACGAAAATTGGGGGTACCCCTTATATGAGGGCTACCCGAAAAAATTGACCTATATTTATATTTTTTTATGGAGGGATTTGATACCCAATAAGAACTCAAAGTACTAAATTACAGCCAATTCGGTGAAAAAATGCGGTCAAAACCCCTCCAAAACTGAAAATTGGGAGCTACCGTTATATTGGGGCTACCAGAATAGGTGGACCTAAAGTTATAATTTTTAGTTGAGAAATTTGGTATCCAAAAGGAGCCAATTTTACCAAATTTCAGCGAATTTGGTTGAAAAACGCGCTCAAAAACCCCAAAATACTGAAATACTTATATGGGAGGTATACCTAAACGTGGATCGATATAGCCCATCTTCGAACTTGCCCTGCGTTCTATCTCAATTTATTTAGACGCTAGAGTGATTACAACAGACAGACGGACATGCTTAGATCGTCATAGAATCTTACGCTGATCAAGAATATATATACTTTATAGGGTGGGAAATGATTATTTCGATGCGTTACAAACGGAAAAACAAAACTAATATACCCTCCATACTATGGTGGAGGGTATAAAAATTGTCATTATATACATCTCAGATCAGACTTCGAATATTGTGATTTTTTTCAAAAAATATTTAATTCTTTTTTGCAGTTCCCCCAATTTGCTTGGCTTTTACCAAGTGGTGACATCGCTAAATTGTTTTAGAAATTTAGACTTATTTGGAAGATATTCTAGAGACTACAACATTCTAGGGTGAACAAAGTCATATTATTGCCTTATAAATAAAAGTTGTGTTGATGAAATATTAATACTACTAAGCCAGATTAAGTCTAACTATTGGCAAATAACCATATTTTTGGAAAATAATTTAATTATCACATAAAAAATCTATATATATAAAATAGAAAAAAATTTGTTTGTTTGTATGTTACCGATAGACGCAAAAACCGCTGAACAGATCTTAATGAGATTTACACTGTATGTCGGGGCATGCCCTGAAAGTAACATAGGCTATATAAACTTCTAAAATTCCGCGTGGATGCAGAGTTATAGCATCAGTAGTAAACATACCTCAAAATTTCTGAACATGTAATATGCGTATATCTTAAGAACCGTTACATGTACCGTATTTAAAATTTGTCTGAATAACGTAGGTGTTAATACACATCATCCATACAAAATTGAGCGTGGAACGATTGGGGGAAAATGCACTCTCCGTTGCACTTAAATAATTTACATGAAGGAAATAAAAAATGTTTCGCTTCTAGACTCAAAAACCGTTAAACCTATTTTACTGAGATTTTCACCGCATGTCGTACCATCCTGGTGACAAATACGCATCATCCATATAAAAATTGGCGTGACACAATGGGGGGGAAATTTATAGCATCAAAAGTAATCATACCTCTGAACTAATATATAGTTTCTATGCATATCTTAAACCAGTGAGCGGAGCAGTATAGTCGGACGGGGCCGACCATACGATACCCTACACAACTACCACGGAACTCTAACTTTCTTCGGTTGTTTATTCCGAGTCTAGGTAATATTTCGTGATATTTGTCCCCTCTTGCCCGGTCAACAACACCGCTTCCTTACATTTTCGAATATTCAGTAGAGTCCTTCTAATTACTTGTCCTGATTCCCTTCATGGTGGGTTGTGTTGTGATATTTGGATTATATTCGAGTCGAAAACACACAAAAAATTTAGTTTTCGGTCCATTTCACCCAAAATTTTAATCTGATCATCACCGAAAATTATAAGCGTTGTCCTTGACCATAACTGGAACTTCATGGAAAATTTCAAAGCAATCAGCAATCATTTCCGCCCTTTAATGTGGTAATGGGTTACTAAATAATATCTGAATACGTAAGCACCTGTAAATATGTGAGTGTAACTCCCACATCCGATTACATACGATAATATAATTGGTATCAATTTAAAGGTCAACCACTCCTCTTGGATGTACTATCAACTTCTCGGTTCTATATAATGCCGGAGTAAATATATACGCCATAGAATACAAATTTTGTCATTTTTCACACAAAAGTCAGGGTCCGTTTGACCCGCTAAATATTGACCGATCCTTATCAAAACAGGCATGCTTTTTCTTTGGCCCGATCCCCTTCTCTATGTAAAAATTCGCGATGTTTAAGTCATAATTGCGGCCTCTAGAGCGACCAGAAAAACAGATAAAAATTAAGTATTTGGTCCATTTCATCCCCTAGATATTAACCGATCTTTACCAAAAACAATAGGGGTCTTCATTGGCCAGAACTCATCCTACATGCAAAATTTCATGAAGATTGGTCCATAACTGTGGCCTGTATCGTGTTTACAAAATATAATGGACAGACGGACGGACGGACACAAATGTCTAAATCGACACAGCTAGTTGAGATATGACGATCGGTATACTTAAAGGTGGGTCTAAGACCAATATTTCGCGGCGTTACAAACTCTTGGGGCTGCACAAAGCTATAATACCCTGACAACATAGTTGTGTAGGGTATAATAAATTGGTTCATAAACGTGTGTATTATACTCAGATAATTACACATCCAATCTTAAATCACCAGGATTTAAAAAAAAATCAAATCAAGAATTTTCGACCAATAATATTTGGTCATATTATGTCATTATCAGTAATAACAATAACCACCAGTTGAATAATTCCGTTAACGTCTACTGTTTTTCATCTCTTCATTATCATCATATAATTGATAAAAATTTGTGTAAAATGAAAAAAATATTGACATTATATATTTTTCATTTTGTCAATTTGAAAAAAAAAATTTAGATTTTGTTTTGTTTTTATGTTTCATCTATTGGGAAAAGGCGTATTAATTCTATAAAAGTATGTATTAACAGTATAAGTGAGATATACAAATGCAAAAAGGCGGATTGTGGATAAAAAGTTAAACGATTCAAAAATCTCTGGTGGATTATCATCACAGCTAACTTGAAATGATTATGAGTAACTTAATTGTCACTCCATCTTCGGAATTGATCTTAGTTTCTTAAAAATACCATGGAATTACGTGGTAAGTCCAATTATAAATCTAGGTTCGGTAAAAATATAAAGTTGTGATGATGTATTCTTTTTGAAACCTATTTTTGGCAATAATTTTATTTAATAATTTTAAGCTAGCAAGGATTATGCAGTAAGGATCTTTGTGATATTAATCGGAGCGAGAAAGGGATCCAAATCATATTATGGTTAAACTGCTGAAAATACGGAAATAAAAGTAGGTGGTAATGGGAATGAAGGGTACTGCAGTAGGTTTTGCAGAAGGGTAAATTCCATCAAATGGTAGGTTCTTTAAAAAAACATTGCCTTTACGTGGACTACCCTGTGTCAATACTTAAGTAGGGGTAGCGAAGCCCCAGTTAGTTAAACTATAAAATTATTTTTAATAATTTCTTTCCGAAGAAAAGTTTATATTTACAGCTACTTTTAATGGACGGAAAACTGAAAACTCAATTAAATAGTTATTCCCTCCAACGCCCTCAACAATGCTTGTCAAATATCCGTGGCGTTAACCATCCAATAAGCTTTTACGCTCAATTGCCATAACAAAATTATTGTTATTACAACGATTCGCTACTGCTACCAGTTCATTCGTACTGCTACTGTTCGTCGCTGTTATGCTCGAGGTCAATAACATTTTTTATTGAAACTGTAAGAGGAAAGAAACTGTTGTCCAAACAAAATTGTTCAATACCAATAAGATGTATTGGCATAATGGGGGTACTGTGACCCTCCATGGATACTGTTCATCATTGTTTTTGATGCTGATGTATATATATCCTTCTATAACTATGCCCAGAAACTTGGGACAATATTTAAAATTTTTAGTAAATTCGGTTGAGAACCATATCCAAAATATTTGGGGTATCGTTTTATGGGGCCTACACCAGAACTTAGACCGATATATCCTATCTGCAATACCAATTTACCAATCGTGATTTTAACAGACGGATACGCATAAATCGACATATAATTTTATTTTGATCAAAAATATATATATTTTATGGAATCTCAGGTGAATATTTCAAGGTATTGCAAATGGAATCACACATTTAATACTACTAAAAAGTAGGATATAATACTGTCCAAATATACTGCTATACTTTCTTGTTTTCTTTACCTCTTTATACCCTTCACCACACAGAGTATTATGTCTTTGTGCATATGTTTGTAACAGGCAAAAATAATCCATGGTTCCTTTTGAGAATATGCATAGAATCACTTTCTGAGTCGATTTATGCATGTCCGTCCGTCTGTCCATGTTAAATTACAGGTCGCATTTATGATCCTAATTGGATGAAATTTGGCACAGCTCATTTGTTTGGCCCAAGGACGAACCCTATTGAAATTGGGAAAAATCAGTTTAGATTTAGATATAGATCCCATATATATCTTCGTCCGATTTAAGGTAGCAAGGTAGCCGATTTAGGTAATTGGTGCACCAAAATCACTGGAAATCTTTTCATTTGCACGAATTTTGGCATAGCGTACTGAATTAAGTCTAAGTTCCATGAAAATCGGTTCAGATTTAGATATAGCTCCCATATATATTTTCGTCCGATTTTATGTAATTGGTGCACCAAAGTCCCTATATATCTTTCGATTTGAACGAATTTTTGTACAGGGTATAGAATAATGTTCCTAAGTTTAGTGAAAAGATCCATAGCTAGGCCGACTAACACAACGTACTGAAGTAATACAAATTTGTCTCTGGCAAGTTTCCCTGAAATCGGTTCAGATTTAGATATATAACAAAAACGCGTCGTCTGTTAGGATATATATGTAAAATATACCCAAAATTGTGAAGGGTATCATATAGTCGGCCCAGTCCGACTTTACTACTTTCCTTACTGGTTTATAAAGCCTCAGTTTGAGGAAACACGTTCACTGAGTATGCCTGTTTGGACAGCTAAACTAATTTCACGGTCGAATTCTAAATCATCAGATAGTTCAACTGACGTAATTTCTGGCATTGATTATAAAAAAGGCAAAAAATCGGCTAATAAAAACATTTTAACAACGGTATTTAATACTTAAGAGGACCCCACCCATTCTCGTTTTAAAAATTTTTTATTTTTTATTTTGATTTAATTCGAACCTACACTAATTCAAGAATGTCTTTATAATTTTTCAAGCGAAAACCTCAAAAATTTTTGAAGATATAGCCGATTTATTGTGTTAGCATCAGGTGACAGCAAGAGGGGTTCTCAAACTTTAAACGGTTTTTTTCCAAACATCGTTTTTGCGAATGGCGGGCACGATAACTCAAAAACTAATAACCTAATCGATTTGGGACTTTTCTCTATGAGTGTATAGCTAACGTATGATCTAGGATAAAGCCAATCTGTGAAGATCTTCCTTATTTTTTAACTTAGTTTGTGATCAAAAATAGGCGATTTTTCAAAAAAAAATTCAAATTTCCGCCATTTTGTTAATTGTTGTGCGAAGTCAATAATCCTAATTCATACGAGAGCCAGACATGTACTCTTTCTAACACCGTTGGAATTTTCGGATTCCGATGTTCCAGTGAGGAGTTATCGTGCCCGCCATCAAAAATAAGGAAATTTCTTTGATCACAAAAAACTACAACAAAAATAGTTTGTAAATTATTTTTCTTCCTTTTTAAATCTTCAAATATATATGTGCAAAGTTACAAACCTTAACATGCATTGGTATTCATTTACCTTAGCATAAAAAGAACATAATGTTAAAGCAAAATTCATAGCGTGCTCTTACAAAAAAATCGCCATATTTTACAAAACTACACGTTTTTTAAATGTTATTCAAAATATATCAAATGTAATAAGAGATCTATAATTGTAATTTACAACATATAATTTTCAATTTCATAACATATCAGTTGTGATTCCAGAATTTCATTTGAAAAGCATACACTTACATTTGAAATTCAAAGGATTGTATAACATTTGATTTGAACTACATAACATTTCATTTGTTATTTATAACATTTAATTTTAAATTCGAAAACATTATTGGCAACACACAAAGAATATATGTATGAATTTCAAAATGAATTTTTCTTTGAAGCTCAAATGAAACTCTTGGAATTTGAAATGGAATTATATGAATACAAATGAAATTCTTTAAATTTCAAATGGATTTTTTTGAGATTCACATGAAAGGTTTAAAGCTACAAATGATATATTGAAAACTACAAATTACTTTCGTGAATTGTAGCATTACATTACATATATTTTATTGTTTTGAGGGCATTTTATAACCAATAGATACACATGATCCTTTCTGCTCCAATTGCATCCTAAACTCAATTTGTTGTTGCACAAAAAACATTCCATCAAATTCATATCATTCTATTTGGACAATGCATATGTATGTTCGTATATATATGTACCATGAACTAACAAAAAATGTCCTATGGTCTTTATCATGTTTGTGTTGGTGTTGTTATTGACGAAAGAGTAATAAAAACGGGCGATATTTATTGCGAATTTATATTTATTGAATTAAGATTAGTTATTATTTATTATACTAAATAATATGTAATGCAACATCTGTTTGAAGTTGCCTTACTCCGGTTTCCACAATTCAGCGCAAATGACTATAATTTTGAATAAGGGATATGTTGTACACTGTTATTTGTTTGCATTTCTTATGAATGTCTGACATAAAATTTAAATATTCATGTAGAGTGAGGTCCACTTTTTTATGGTAGCTCCCATATAACGGTACTTCTCATTACTCGGTATTTCAAGGAGTTTGTACACGTTTTTTAACCGAATTTATTGTAATTAGGTTGCATTGAGTTCCAAATCATCGATATCGGTAAGGATACCTCATATATATTGGTATCCATAAATTTTTGGTACTTTGGGGAGTTTGAGCAAGTTTTCAATAGAAATATCTGTAAATTAGTATTTGATGTTTCTGTTAGGAATTAGATATCCCTGCTAAAAAAATAGTGTTCTCATTGTGAAAAATAGGGTATAATTTTGTGTAGAGTGTTTTCAGTCAATGAAAACCCAACAATTAGATAACGACCTTTTTGGCCTAAACTCGATCATGAGCTATCTGTATGCAAGAAACATCTCTACTAAAACATGTTCTCTTTATATAAACATGGAAAATATGAGTCGATATGTCCATCTCCTAATTTTAACTGACACTTGTTTACAAAATTCCAAAACTTTAACTTATAATTTCTGGAGATTGTGTGAATACAACAGATTAAATGGCGGAAATGTCTAAAATGTCGTAGACGTTGATGATACAAAAATGTATACTTTATAGAGTGGTATTATGATTATATGATGTATGCTATAAAAATAATTTTTTACCATTAATCGATTGTTTTTTTACCATTATCTTAAATAATTATGCGTACTATCATCAATACATCTTAATCTGGAGTAATAAGATATACTCCAGATTTCGTTTAATATGTAGTAAAATAATACATCTATATACAGGGATGGTCCGTGTGATGTCAAAAAGGTGTAAACGTCGAAAACGTCATATACCTGTATAAAATGTAATAAATGTAGTAAACGTCATATATTTCAATATTATCAGCATATACATTTATTTTCAAGAGAATATATATTATTTTTACATATATCTGACAATTCCTTATGGTGTTTTTACACGATATGTATTTTACATATGTGCTGTCACTTATTTCATCCATATGTAATTCCTTATGTGTGTCAAAATTAGCAGCGTACACAAAACATTTATTTTTGTGTTCAAATCGGCATATGTATTTTACATATGACATAAACTATAAACAAAAAACACTTTTATTTTTTCTTAAATCAACATAATCTTTTTTATTAAACACCTACAAACGAAATAATAATTTGTAATTGTTGCCTTTTCATCCTTTTCTTTGACTTCCAATTGAAATATTTTCTTCCAACAATGTGTTTCATTCAAACAGCTGACTTCCTTATGTTTCACATACGAAAATAGAGCGCGTCCTATTCGGAAAAAATACATATGTAATTGCATATCGTTTTGACACATTGAAATTTCCGTATGTTTCACATGACGAGTTCGATTTCCATATGTAAAAAAGTGACAGCACATATGTAAAATACATATCGTGTAAAAACACCATTAGTAGAACTAATAAACATTTCAAATTTTTTTGAGAAGAACATTTTGAAATTTTATATTAATTTAAGTAAAGCATGCGTAATTTCAAATTGATTAATGGAAATAGCTATTTTGTCAAAAACCTAATGGATTTGGGTAGGTTTCCGACGTAGTATACGTCGGAAATGTATGTCATTTACGTCACTGTTTCTGACAGGCCATCTCTGTCTATGTATACCTTCGCTTCCTTCTTGTTTTCTTAAATTAAATAAATGTTTTTGCCACCTCTTACAAATTGTTTATTATACTATAAACTATAAAATATAACTTTTCCTATCACATCGTAAAATAAGTCATTCGTAAATAATGTATTAATCTAACGACACATCATCTCATTCGCCAATAAAGTCATTATTTGTAGACTAAATCAGGTCATCTCAACAGTAAACACATTCTTTTGTTATTCTATATTTCCAGTTTGACAATATCGTATAATATAAAGCCTTATCGTCCATAGCCGAATGGTGTTACCCTTTATTTGATTTGTTTAGTGGCAAATGAAAAGTAAGGCAGATAATTTTCCATGCGAAACATGGAATCCTTTAAAGGTCGATACTCAATACTCAAATATTGGATATAGAAAATATTAAATAATTTAAAGCGACCTAGATACGGAGCGTAATGCATGGACATCTTATTGATTTAAATTTTTTTAAATGCACACAAATATGTCTGAAATAAATTACAAAATTAAAATTTTCTTCTTTTTTCATATATTTTGTTGAAAGCATTCATATTAAATTTCATGATGGAACATTGTAAAATGTTATTTAAATAGCTAAGGGGCAGTAGATATACAACCCATACCAATTTAAAAACCAGTAAGGAAAGTAGAAAGTCGGACGGGGCCGACTATATGATACCCTTCACCACTTTGAGTATATTCAACAGATGAATCCTAACAGACGTTGCATTTTTAAAGGACCAGTAAAATAAGTAAGTAAATTAGAACCATAAGCACGTCATTCTGCAACCGATACTAAATTGTTCATTTGGTCAGATATAGAAGCTATATCTAAATCTGAACCGATTTCAGGAAACTTAACACACATCTAGACCTAATTCATTACGCTGTGCTAAATTTAGTGCAAACCTAAAGATATTAAGGGACTTAGGTGTACCATTTACATTAAATCGGACGAAAATATATATGGGAGCTATATCTAAATCCGAACCTATTTTCAGGAAACTTAACACACATCATTCTAGAACTAATTTGTTATGCTGTGCCAAATTTCGTGCTTAAATCGACTCAAAAAGTGATTTTATGCATATTCTCAAAAGGAACCATGTGTCTGTCTCGTTTCCTTTTGCCTGTTACAAACATATGCACAAAGACATAATACCCTGTACCACAGTGTGGTGAAGGGTATAAAAAGAATTTGGTTCAAGAACCTCAAAATACCGAAAATTGGGGGATACCCTTATATGGGGGCTACCAGAAAAAATTTACCAATATTTATAATTTATAGTGAAGATATGTGCTACCTAATAATAACTCGACGTACTAGATTACAGTCAATTCGGTCGAACAATACGATCAGAACTCCCAAAATACCAAAAATTTGGGTGTACCGTTATATGAGGACTACTAGACAAACTGAACCTATATTTATAATTTTTAGTGGAGTAATTTAATACCCAATAAGAACCCAATTTACAAAATTTCAGAGAATTCATTTAAAAAACGAGCCCAAGAACCCGAAAATACCGAAAATTGGGGGTACCCTTATATGGAGGCTTTTCGAAAAAATGGACCTTTATTCATAATTTTTGGTAGTGAGATTTACTACCCAATAAGAAGTCAAAGTACCAAATTTCAGCGAATTCGGTCAAAAGATGGGGGCTATCCGAAAAAATGGGGGCTATCCGAAAAAATGGACCTTTATTTATAATTTTTGGTATGGAGATTTGCTACCCAATAAGAACACAAAGTACCAAATTTCAGCGAATTCTGTCGAAAAATGCGATCAAACCCCCCAAAATACCGAAAATTGGGGGTAATCTTATATGGGGCTATCCGAAAAAAGGACCTTTATTTATAATTTTTGTTAGGAAGATTTGCTACCCAATAAGAACTCAAAGTACAAAATTTTAGCGAATTCAGTTAAAAAAACGCGCTCAAGAACCTCAAAATACCGAAAAATTGGGGGTACTCTTATATGGGAGCTATGCCTAAACGTGGACCGATTATCTCCAGTTCGTCCTTGGGCCAATTAAGTGACCTGTGCCAAATTTCATCCAATTCGGATCATAAATGCGACCTGTACTTTGTTTACAATTTAAAATCTACAGACATGCATAAATCGACTCATTAAGTGATTCTATGCATATTCTCAAAAGGAACCATGGGTCTATCTCGATTATTTTTGCCACCACAGTGTGGTGAAGGGTATAAAAAGGAAATGCATAATTTCCAACTCAAATATCCAATAGGCAAAATTAGATAACAGAAAAGCTTAAAATCATCTTTCAATGTTTTAAAGAAGACTAGATGGTATTGACGATATTATAAAAGGTCGAGAGATGAGGACATTAATGCGAATAAAAACCTCAAAATATGAAGATATTTGCACTGTTACTAAAATATCTATACCCTACACAACTATGCTCCGGAATATTTGAGTGATTTTTGGCACACGAGTTTGTGAAGAAAGAAAAATAGATCAAGACCCTCTGATCATCAAACATATACTTATTTATGTCCATCCGTCAGTTCTAAAGTCAAGGTCGTTAGGTCTTTGGCTAAGGTTTGGCAAATGTTTATGGAAAAAAACCCGAAAACGTAATTGTAATTTTTACTATTCTAGTCGCTCTGAAAGTCACACTATGATGTGAATATTTAACATTTGCCATAAATCGGTCAGCAGTTTTATATGGATGCTATGTCCTTGTAAATTATTTACCAGGAAGTTTTATATCCTGTCAAAATATGAAATTGAATTGACAATATCAACAAGAGAAAAAAACTTAGCAAATTGCAAATTGATAAAGGGTATTATGGCTTTGTGCATATGTATGTAACCAGCAAAAGGGATCGAGGTTCCTTTTGAGAATATGCATAGAATCACGTTTTGAGTTAATTTATGCATGTCCGTCTGTCCGTCCATATATTTTGTGAGTACATGTCGCATTTATGATCCGATTTAGATAAAATTTGGCACAGAACACTTATTTGGCCCAAGGACGAACCCTACTGAAATTGGAGTTTCCTCCGATTTTATATAACTGATGCACAAAACTCCGAATATTGGTCCGATTGAGACAACATTTTGCACAGAGTACTGAATTAGGTCATCATTGATGTATGCGAAGCTTTGTTAGAATCGGTTCAGATTTAACAGTAGATTGCCGAAGGCGGTCATAGTAGCTTTTTAAGATTTTAAGATTTTTAAGATTTTCGGTTCTAGTCCAACCGTTTTGTCATGACATGCTTTTAGAAACTGATTGTTAGACTTCTTATACCTTTACTATTGAAGTAGAAAAAAGGACTTGGGTGGTTGGCAGGTACAGTGCAATAGATTCTCCCAATAGAGTCAGTACGCCCAATGCGTACTCGTGAGCAAAAAGAAATAGAAATAAAACACAATAGTTTTATTAATAGGTTGTCGACCAATGCCGATATTTATTTGTTGGTAAACGATATTACCTTATTAGCACAACTATATGTGCGTAGCTTACAATTTAAGCGCTAGTGATCACAACAATATGTGTGGCCCGTAGGTTACAACGAAAGTTCAAGTTAATAATAATGTTGTTTGTTGACACATAGATGCCTAAAGGTGGCGCAATAGCAAAATGTAAACAAAAGTCCGTTGAAATCTGTCAGCCTCATACTATTACAAGGATGTAATAATGAGGAGTAGACAGATTTCAACGGCTACGACCTTTCAAATTAAAGGCAAACTATTTAACTATTTTACACATCGATTCTTGCTTAAACATTTGCCGCCTCCCTTGAAACATCCATATGTTTTAACAAATACAATAAATTATAAATAACGGCATAGTGCATGGTGAGCAAAACCTTTTACATTCTTTCAAATATTTTTTCCAATTTTTTTTTTCATCATTTTTTTTACTTTTTTCAGATAACAAGCTTACATGCTAACGATAGGGCCATTAGGGACCCCGCGATTATATAGATCATCAATGACCTGTTGTTCGAATGGGCCATTAGGGACCCCGCGGTTGTGTGAGGCCAGAAAGGACCTGTGGTACGAAAGGGCCATTAGGGACCCCGCGAAACGATAGAGCCATGAAGGACCCCGCGAAACGAATGAGCCATTAGGGACCCCGCGAAACGAAAGGGCCATTAGGGACCCCGCGATATGTGAGCCAAGTTGTGTGATGTTTGTCGAGGGCCGCCATACAACGATTTCGTACGATTTACGAAACAATTATTTTATAGGACCAGTAATTATCCAGCCGAATTTTGTATTTTGAGCGAGCAGCGAACCAGATGAAAGTCGAAAATTTTGACTTTTTACGATTTGTGGATACAAGTCTGCTCCTATCAAAATATCTACTGGACGAGATTCGAGGAAGTCAGGATCTGCCAAAACTATATTTGACAAATCCGATTTAAGGTCCGAAGTAACCGAAGATGTTGGAAGATTTCCCGATATGGAATCTACAACCAGTGCTGACGTTTCCAAACTGTGTGACCTATTAGAACGACTGCCAAGTTTCAACGAGCACATTTTTCGACATGTAGTAGCGACAGTACAATTTACTCCGCGAATTGTCGAAATTGTGGATTTGACCGGTAGGTTCAATTTCTTCTGAAGTCGTTCGGAAATTAAAGACGACTCAGAAGCCGGATCTATTAGCGCTCGAGCAGGATAACAAGCACCATGTTTAACAATATTGACCATGGCTGTCCCCAATAGAACTGCTTTGTTCTGCGTGGTGTGAAAGGTCTGTCGGATAGCAGTGCCGACCGATGCGGGTGGATTAATCACAGTGGAACAAGGCGAACGATTATTATTAAGATTTAAATTGCGTGATCGAAAAGGTGGTGCCGAAGACGATAAATTAGAATTTATAGGAGTCACCATCTGACTCGGAGTGCTCACTATAGAGCTATCTCTGTGCAATAGAGTATGATGTCTCTGATTGCACTTTCGACAAGTACGACTATTACAATTTTTGACTTCGTGTCCCCTACGAAGACAATTTACACACAAACGATGCTTTTTTACTAATTTAAATCTATCGGCATGTGTACAATTTAAAAACCGATAGCAATAATATAGTGTATGTTGCTCTGCACAAAGAACGCAACAAGAATCAGAGGACGAACGAGGAGTAGAAGTTGCACATGGAGATGAAAAGGAACTTTTTCTTTTCTTCGATTTTGACACAGTGTTAACATTTCTCATTTCATGCAAACACAGAAGAGTACGAATTCTCTCTGTCAAGAATGCATCTAAGTCTTTCCAAGATGAAAGAGACGATTTGGATTTAACACTTTGCTCCCATAAAGCATGTGTCAATTTAGGCAATTTTTGTAAACAAATGAATACCACAATCGGATCCCAATTATCCGTAGGTATGTCATAGATTGCCATTGCGGAAAGACAACTATTAATTCCGCGTTGAAGTGACTTAAGTCCTGAACTACTTTCCTGATCCAGCACAGGAAGACCGAACAAAGTCTTTAAATGGCTATGTACAATCAAACGTGGATTATTATAAGTGGAATTCAAGGCATTCCACGCAGGTTCAAAACTCCGATGAGTTAGAGGAAAATTCGAGACGATCTCTCGAGCCTCACCACTAGTTTTACTCACCAGATGACATAGACGCTCAATGTCTGTCAATCGGGAGTTATAAATATAAACCGCACTAAATAAATCTCTGAAAGTGGGCCAATCAATAATATTTCCACTGAAAATTTCGATACTGCAGGGAGGAATCGCAAGATTATGAAGGTTATCTGTTTTTGGAGGATCTACGACAAAGCTTTGGCCTATTCTAGTTTTATCAATATTCAATATTGTGGAGCTAGATGCCTGTGTTCCCACATCACAAGAAGTGTGGGACGAAGAGCTCACGTTTTTAACGGTGGCATCTACCGAAAGGTTTTCCGAAGAAATTTTGTCGGGATTTTCCGTTAACGATTCTACCAAACTCCTATGAGAAGAGTTAAGAGGCAATTTATTCAAACTCCTTAACTTAGATAACATTCTTGTTATAACCGAAGAACAACGCATATATTCTTTAAACGAAACCTCATATTTACTATATAGCATATCAAGATCTTCGGGATTTTCTATGTGGGAGAGACAATAATTAAAATTTTCCTCAACCGATTTCCACAATTTTTTGATTTCTTCACTCCTAACTTCAAGATCATAAATATCTAATTCGTCTTCCTTCAATGCACCGAAGTGTGCAGCGAATCTCACCATAGAGTTGGAAGCACGATTGAATAAATTCAAAGGAGTGGACGCCATTTTATAAATTTAACCAAATATATAAAATAATTTTAAGTTCAAGACAGCGAGAATATTATACAAAAGAAATGTATAAATCAAATCAAAAATCTATACGAAAACGATAAAAACTCTCAAAAAGTTAAATAATAATTCAAAAAATATTTCAAAATTAACAAATTTGTTAAAAATTGACGACTCTTAAACCAAAAAGCTAATTAGATAATATAAATTCGAATAAAATATATCTAGATATCACTAAATCTCAAGGGAATTGCTGGAGAAAATCCACAAAAAACAAAAATAAACTAATGCCAATTATAGTTGACAATCAACAAAATAATAAGCTAATTAGATAAATTGAATAAAATATACACAAAAATTAAGTTTTAAATTCAATTGTGAAAATACACAAAAATTGAGGATAACTTTGGAGAAAATCCACAAAAAACAAAAATAAACTATCAATTATAGTTGACAATCAACAAAATAACTACCAATTGTAGCGTATAATCAAACAAAGAAGCTACCGAATGTAGCGTTTTAAGATTATCAATCACAATAAAGATCTAATAAATATTAAAAATCCTCAAAATTTAATAATATGCAACTATATGCACAATGAACACCCTACACAATACAAAGTTCCGAACGTCCGAACGATTGTAGGGCACTTTTAAAATTCGCAATAAATATTAAAAATTAAATGATTTGCAACTATGTGCACAATAAAACTCAAATAAATATTTTAATTCAACAAATTAAAAATAAGCAACGATATGCTAATATGCACCTTACACAATACAAAAGTCCAAACGACCGAATTTAGGGCATAAAAATCAATAGATTTTAATTTCCAACAAGAATAACAATAAAACACAAACAAATGTTTTAAATTCAATAAATTAAAGATAAGCAACGATATGCTAAATGAGCACCCTACACAATACAATAGTCCAATTGACCGATTGTAGGGTGCAATGGATTTTAAAATGTCCAAAATTATGTAAATATTATTCCCTGACACAAATATTATATTTACCATAAAATATAATAATATGTGTCACTGTCCTAATATACCAGCCGGGGACTGTGTAATAATACACTGGCCGGAGACCGTGCAATAAAACGGACACAACAGAAAAGGGAATTAGCGAAAATGCAGTATGTATGCTTACACGCGTGTGTGTATTTATTCGCATGCAAGCGACTGGCTGACCAACTAGCCAGAACAACAAAGCGACGATGCTGGAGTATGTAACTATACGTACGTGTGTAAATCCACAAATAGGCAGCCACGAATAGGCTGCAAACGTACGTATGTAACACGCGTATATATGAATATATATTTGTATAGTTTTGAATAAGAAAATATTCAAAAGAATATGAACGCTATGAAAGGCGATAGAAAAGGAGTTCTTCGACTAATTTTACAAGAACAAATTGAAGAACGTAAACGATATTTTCTCTACGAATTTAGAGAAAAACTGTCGAAAAAGGAAAACAAAAACAAAACTATTTTTTGTTTGTCAGGTATTCCCGTAAATGGACTTTGACCGATTATCAAAAAGGGAATCCGCGACGCGTTGTAACGACGGCCACACAAACAAACGAAACACTTTATTTTTTATTGTTTTTGCTCACTGCACTATACGTACCAATAATTATTTTATTAATGCTGTGGACTGTAAAAGCAGCAACCCAATGGTCTTATCCAGAAGAAGCCAATCCGTATCGCGGCTCGAAGTGACCAAATGTTAAGTCCGCACTATAGGGACTTGGGTGGTTGGCAGGTACAGTGCAATAGATTCTCCCAATAGAGTCAGTACGCCCAGTACGTACTCGTGAGCAATAAAGAAATAGAAATAAAACACAATATGTTTTTATTAGTAAAAGGTTCGACCAATGCCGATATTTATTTGTTGGTAACGATATTACCTTATTAGCACAACTATATGTGCGTAGCTTACAATTTAAGCCAAGGTGTTCACAACGATATGTGTAGCCAGTCAGTTAACAACGAAAGTACTCAAGTAATAACAATGTTGTTTGTTGACACATAGATGCCTAAAGGTGGCGCAATAGCAAAATGTAAACAAAAGTCCGTTGAAATCTGTCAGCCTCTTACAAGGATGTAATAATGAGGAGTAGACAGATTTCAACGGCTACGACCTTTCAAATTAAAGGCAAACTATTTAACTATTTTACACATCGATTCTTGCTTAAACAAGATGGCCAAAGATTGGATGGAATCAAAATTTTCTGAAATTTAATTATCCATTACAAATTTCTGAAATTTGTTTTATATTTTACATTATGGTTTACATAATCGGTTTGTAAAAATCTCGATATAGGTCCACTTTTTGGTATTTTCCCTATATTTTCATTTCAAGTACCTGTCAGTTTATTTATGGTGGAGGGTATCCAAAGTTCGGCCCGGCCGAACTTAACGCTTTTTTACTTGTTGATATTACGAAAGTTATATAAGATGTTTCAATACAAAATTTTACTGTGTTGAAAATTTCTTAAAATAAATATTAAAGTCCCTATATATCATTCGATTTGCACGAAATAAAGCTTGAAAGGAAAAATTGTACTCTTCGAAAGAAAAAAAGAATAATATAAATCCGTTATAAAGTAAATAAGTTGTTCAAGTTTCAAATTGAAAATCCAAGAAACCACATTTTCTCTATATTTACCGTTATAAAATTAATTTTCGAAGTGACCCAGAAAAACCAAAGGTATTTTCGTGGTCCAGGGACTCCAACTAAACAGATTTGGTACATTAGAACCCCTGAAAAATCTTCGTGTCGCACAGTGTTATTAGTGGGTGCACAATTTGCATGAACTCACAGGAAAATATAGAGCGTTAATATCAACATATGCATACATTTTACATAATCCAATATAAATTTTTCTAGATTTAAATTAGTTAAATCGGATGCATATATATATGGGAGCTATATCTAAATCTCGAAATCAATCAAATCAAAACCGATTTTCTGGAAACTTAACACACTTCATTCTAGACCTAATTCAGTACCCCATGCGAAACTTCGTGCAAATCGAAAGATGTATAGGGACATTGGTACACTATTTACATTAAATCGGACGAAAACTATATGAGAGCTGTATTTAAATCTGAACCTATTTTCACGACACTTAACACACATAATTCTAGACTTAATTCAGTACGCTATGCCAGGGACTATGGTACTTCATTTACTTTGGTACTTCATTTACAATAATCGGACTAAAAAATAAAAAAAATTATATATAAATTCATTACGCTATGCGAAATTTCGTTCAAATCGAAATATATATAGGGACTTTGGTATACCATTTACATAAAATCGGACGAAAATATATATGGGAGCTATATAAATCTGGACCGATTTTCAGGAAATTTAACACACATCATTCTAGACCTAATTCAGTACGCCAGGGCAAATTTCGTGTTAACCGAATGATATATAGGGACATTGGTACACCATTTACATTAAATTGGAAGAAAATATATGTGGGAGCTATATCTAAATCTCAACCGATATTTCCCAATTTCAATAGGGTTCATCCTTGGCTGAATAAGTGACATATGCCAAATTTCATCCAATTCGGGTCATAAATGCGACTTCGCAGTTTGATTACAATTTAACGTGGACGGAAATTTTCATTTTAACCCTCGGAAAGATTCGTCTGTCTTTCAGCAAAAACAAAAACATGAGGAGTGTTTCTGTGTAGTTTAAAGTTCATCTGACAGATGGCGCAACACTGAACTCGTTGTTTGCTAAAAATCTCGCTAAGTAGCCACAGTCAAGGTGCTTAGTCTTCATTGTAAGCTTTGGTTGTTAGTCGCGTTCTTGAGAATTTTTGAGGATGAATTTAGCTACCAATGCGGTAATTTTCGTTTTTGTTTTGCTATTTTGGCGTTAGCATTTTAAACCCAGGATACAGTTAATTATCATGCCATTATAAAGGTTGAACCCTATTGAAATAGGAGGAAATCGGTTTAGATATAGATATAGCTCCCAGGTATATTTTCGTCCGATTTTATGTAAATGGTGCACCAAACATCCAAGGTCAGTCCGATAGAGACAACATTTTTCACAGAGTATTAAATTAAGTACTAAATGGCGTATGTGATTTTAGGAAATATTCCGGAACCTTAAAAATAAAAGTGCGCGGGTTATCATATCTATTAGGTTTGTGCGTATAAAAAGTCGGATTCTTAAGTGATTGTATAAAACTGCATATGTCTCTTCAAAAGCCGTTTATTCAATCAAAGTATGCTCCATTCGCTTCAATACACGTCTTCCAACAAGATTTCAAAGCGTAGATGCCTGTCTTTAAAAAAGAAATAAAAATAATCATTTCCGACCCTATAAAGTATATATATTCTTGATCAGCGTAAAATTCTATGACGATTTAGGCATGTCAATCTGTCTGTTGTAATAACTCTAGCGTCTAAAAGAATTGAGATAGATCGCCAAAATTTTGCATAGAGTTGTCTTTTGTCTGCATCTTCAAGTTCGAAGATGGGCTGTATCGGTCCACGTTTAGGCATAGCTCCCATATAAGTGTACCCATAATTTTCTGTATTTTGGGGTTTTTGAGCGCGTATTTCAAACGAATTCGCTGAAATTTGCTACATGGGGTTCTTATTGGGTACTAAATGTCTCCACAGGATACCCCCTATTTTGCGGTATTTTAAGGTTCTTGAGCGCGTTTTCAGCTGAATTCGCCGAAATTTGGTACTGTGAGTTCTTATGGAGTACCAAGTCCCTCCACTGAAAATTATAAATATAGGTCCATTTTTTCGGATAGCCCCCATATAAGTGTACCCCCAATTTCCGGTATTTTGGGGTTCTTGGGCGCGTTTTATAACTGAATTCGCCACTAAAAATTATTAATATAGGTCAATTTTTTTCTGGTAGTCCCCATATAACGGTATCCCCAAATTTTTGGGTATTTTGGGGATTCTGCTCGTATTTTTCGACCGAATTGGCTGTAATTCAGTACTTCGAGTTCTTATTGGGTAGCAAATCTCTCCATTATAAATGCTAAATATAGGTCCATATAAGGGTACCCCCCAAATTTCGGTGTTTTGGGGTTCTTAAATGCGTTTTTCAATCAAATTCTTTGTAATATGGATTTTTGTAGTCGTATATGGTAATAAACCTCCCTCCCAAAAATTATTAGTATTCGCCCCATTTTAGGAGTAGTCCCCATATAACCCTCTTTTTATACCCTCCACCATAGTATGGAGGGTATATTAGTTTTGTTTTTCCGTTTGTAACGCATCGAAATAATCATTTCCGACCATAAAAATTATATATATTCTTGATCAGCATAAAATTCTATGACGATTTATGCATGTCTAAACGAATTGACATAGATCGCCAAAATTTTGCATAGAGTCGTCTTTTGTCTGCAGGTCAAGTTCGGTATTTTGAGGTTCTTGAAATCGTTTTTAACCGAATTCGCTGAAATTTGGTACTTTAAGTTCTTATTTAGTGCCAAATATCTACACAAAAAAATTATAAACATCGGCCCACTTTTTCTGATAGTCCCCATATAAGGGTACCCCCAAATTTTCGGTATTTTGAAGTTCTAGAGTGCGTTTTTCAACCGAATTCGCTGAAATTTGGTACTTTGAGTTCTTATTGGGTAGCAAATCTCCCCATTAAAATGTAGAAACATCGGTCCACTTTTTTTAATAGTCCACATATAAGGGTACCCCCCCCCCAATTTTCCGTATTTTGGGGTTCTTGAGCGCGGTTTTCTACCGAATTTGTTGTAATTTGGTATTTTGTAGTCATTTTCCTAACCCCTTTTTTATATTAAAATGGCTAATTTGTTCTGTGTGTTGGGGTTATCCCCATATAGCTGTATTCCACCATAGAATGGGGATTCTAAACGGTTATAGCATGGAATTGTAAAACGATTTAGTCGATGTTGTGATCATTTTTCTATCGGAGGATATCGACATAAAAACTAGAACGTGAGGTTTGATAATGAACTATATCGACCCGCATGTAGGTCCAGGTCCTATATTAAACATCATACATATTTAATATTTAGCGTGATGCACGGTATTGGGATTCAAAACTAAATTATTAGCTTGGAACTTGAGCTATATAGGCCCTTAATTAGGCATAACCTCTTATATATAAATGAAAATCGGACATCGAGAGATTCGGTGAATATGGTGGATGCTGCAGAACTTCATATTCCGGTTCGTTCAGTTTCGCAATTGTTTAATTTCACTCCGTCAGTGCGTGCAGTACCCACTTGTCTTCTTTTTAACCTTGCCAATCTCAGAAAGGTGTCTCAATATCGTTGTATGGTCAACTTTCATCCTGACAGCAAGTTCCCTCGTGGATACGGCTGGATCCGCTTTCACTAGAGCCTTCACGTCATCGTTCTTCACAGATGTTTTGGGACTTCCGCGCGGCTCGTTTTGCAGTGATAAATCGCCAGTTCGAAATTTTTCGAACCAACGCTGCACTTTCCGATCGTTAACCGCATTCTCCCCAAACGCTTCGTTTATGTTGCGAGCAGCTTTTGCAGCACTATTACCCAGTATGTACTCATATAAGAAAATGACGCGAATGTCTGCAGAATTCATATCGGCAATAAACTCAAAAGAAGTAACAAAAGGGAAGACCTTCGAGAAAACCTATTTTGCTGAAATGAGTCTCTGGCAATGGACAATACGACTATGAATGAGATTATGCCAAAGACAAAAGTATAACGAAAACAGGGAGACAAACGTCCGCATGTAAAGAGAATCGGACATTTCATACGCACCAACCTAATATCTATTGACATATATGGGAAATTACAAAAATCTTTTAAATTCCTTGAAGCTGAGGTTTGCAAGGTTATAACTCGCGAAATATGAACATATTGCATATAATTTAAATTCATTTCTGTAAAATGAAGTGTTCTTGTCAAAATCTTAAAATATGGGAAAAAATAATAAGATGCGTGGAAGCTGTGATGGTGGCAATGTAAAAAAATTAGTGAAAATGTGTTGAAGCCAACATGTTTTTTGTGTTCCTTCCTGATTTGTGGCTAAACTACACAACGCACGCACATATCAGTGACTAAGTTGCAGAATACCCCATGGACAATATGGTTATAATGTATGATTTTTCGATATAATCACTGCATACACCCAAAATGGATGCTGACGAAAATAGGTCAAAAATATATTGATACGCGAATATTATGCGTATTTTATCCAAAATCGATTGTGGAGGCACATCCGCGGTTCTTAACTGATCCTTTTAAAATAGGTGTCCTTTTGTGTATTTTCATAGGAGATTACTGAAATCGGATGCGCATAAAAATCGTATGCACGTTGCGCCATTTTTAGGATTTTTGCATAGTAAAGTGCATCGAGCGGCACACTTTGGCCGCTTAATGAAACCTCGAAAAATTTATAATTATTGGAACCGCATGCGCATCAACTCATTTCAACTAATACGCGAACTGCATGCTTTTTAATGTTGATCATTTTCATATACTGTAACTGCGATATATTTGGTCATTTTTAACGGCAAAACTCTTAACGGAGGAATCTACCGATATTTAACAATCATATAACAGAATTTGTAGAAGAAATCGTCACGTGTTGTAGAAGATCTAAATCTAGATCTATTATCTTAACCATACCAAAAAATCAAAAATTGAAAAAAAATTTGTGTCAATTTAAAAATTAATTTATTTTATTTTCAGATATTTTCAAGCTTTTATTTGTTTTTCGCAACTATTATACAGTATTTCAATGTGATTTGACTAGTATGCACAGAAAACAAATGTGTTTAACCATTTGTAAAGAAATTCGCAAATAGGAGTTAATTTAATTTATATTTGAAATACAAGATTTAAAACCCCTATAACTTTTGTGCGCAGCATCCGAATTTGTGAACGCGAACAGATTTTGAATCACCTATTCCTTAACCTCTGTACCAAAAATCATGAATGTGCTAGCAAAAAAAAATTTAGTAGTGTTGGCGGTTTATTTGGGATACCATTTGTATTTTGTGTTTGCAAAATAGTCAGGCTGAATCCCAGTTTGTTGTTTTTATAAAAAAAAAACAACTATTTATTAGTGGGGAATGTATGGCATTGTTTGCCGAGGGGTAAGGCAGGGAAGACTATAGTTTCGGATCACGCCACTGATCCTCATGAGTTCCCTTAGTTTATTTTTTGGGGATATTCTCCCCAGAAGCTATTGCTTCTATACAAAAAAACCTTTCATACCCAAATGTCTGTTGTAACAAAGCGAAGTACTTAGCTGACCAACGATACTGACTATTTTCCAAAAACAAAATACAAATGGTATCCCAAATAAACCGCCAACACTACTGAAGTTGTAGACGCAGGCACGGTTAAACAGTTTGGTTTGTTGCTGTATATTAGCAACACCAACAAAGTCGTTGTGTGCATTTGTTGCTATGTGACAACACACAACAATGGGAAAGGTATGGAATTGTTTGTAAATGCCTTGTTAACCTCGAAGTGAGGCACCAGCGAAATTCTCATGCAGTTTATGTCGTTGGTCAGCTAAGTACTTCGCTTTGTTACAAGAGACATTTGGGTATGAAAGGTTTTTTGTATAGAAGCAATAGCTTCTGGGGAGAATATCCAAACAAAAAACTAAGGGAACTGATGAGGATCAGTGGCGTGATCCGAAACTATAGTCTTCCCTACCTTACCCCTCGGCAAACAATGCCATACATTCCCCACTAATAAATATTTGTTTTTTTTTATAAAAACAACAAATTGGGATTCAGCCTGACTATTTTGCAAAAACAAAATTTTTTTTTGTATTTTAAAGGAATTTTGTAATTTCCCATATACCAAATTGGCTAAAATTAATTTTTAGAAATTTAATATTTCAAAATGTTTTCCTTTGAATAAATATTAGTGTCAAGCTGTGCATATTACGTTCATGTTACGTACAAGGCTGAGGGTATAAAAAATTATTTATAGAGAAGGAAATCGTTGAGCTGAAGTCGTCTGTAGTAAATTTACGACCATAAATATTGACACCAACAGAGAAAAGGTTAAAGTTTTTCAAGATACATATGGGAATATTTTGCCGATAAGTTTTTACAGTTCTTTTATTTAGAATATTTCACTTGTTCATTATCTATACATGGTTTCATTTAAAATATTATATTCTTGAGCCATTGCCACAGGTGATGTTTTCTAAATTTCTCATAATTTGTCTAAAGCAAAAAGGTTACTGTGGACATTCCCTTTTTAACGTTTTTAAGTCTAAAACGAATTTGTGTTTACAAAAATATAGCTCTTGAGTATATAACACCTTATTTTATTGTTGTGATAGTCGTAAGAGCATTTCCCAACCGATGTGGCTGTAATTAGGCATTCTGTTAGTTATACGACCAAGACGCACGTATTTTAGATATTTTGATGAACCTAGGCAGGTTTTTAAAGGGCGAAAACTTATTTACATATCAATTCAATATATCTATTATAAGATATTCAGGCCATTCACCAACACCTTTGTAAATAAATATTTTCCAATTCAAAGAATTCCCAGTGGATGCTTGTCACCATGTCATTTTCAATGATGCGTAAACCTTATCGAAAGAAACAAGAACCGGTGTTACGTTTTAGTCATTGATATTTGCGTGTAGATGAGGCGATTTGAGAACAAATTTTATGAATGAATTATTTCTCTAAGCATTCATGAACATGCGCAATGTGCGCCATTCATTCCCCTTTTTCGATGTTGTCAAAATCAAGTGTTCATTTCGCCGTTTATGTCAAACATAAGTTCGCCGCGTTCTCTCAGCATTTATTTTTAGAATTGAGCATCAAAACAATTGTTGTTGTTGGGTACTGCGAAATGTGCACGGAAATTGATTAAACGAAAAATCTAATGATTTTCTGTCGTTGATGCATTCTGGTTGGTTCAAATTAAATTCATTCATTCGGCATTTTATGTGGCACTAAAGAAAAATAAATACAAGTTTACATTAAAATTTATTTACATTGACTAGCGTTTTATTATAACTCATAAAAGGTGCGAAACCAGAAACGAATTATTTTTATTTATTTAGCTAATGTCAATACTTGTTTTAAAAATTTGGAAAATTTCTTCAAAGGCAGTGTATCAGGTGTTATATACTCAAGAACTATATGTTTGTAAACACAAATTCGTTTTAGACTTAAAAACGCTTAAAGGGAATGTCCACAGAAACCTTTTTGCTTTAGACAAATTATGAGAAATTTAGAAAACATCACCTGTGGCAATGGCTCAAGAATATAAGAATATATGTATATGGGGTTAGGTCAAATAAAATACAGGATTTTACAACAATTTTGTAATTACTTAGAAAATTTTATTAACATTTCAATTATATCAAAATGATTAATTGCACAATGACTTTATTGTTGTAAATTATTATAGAGGCATTTGGTTGTAAAATGTTTTATGACTACGATTTAAGTCTACAAAAACAGTGTAGCTATAAAACCTAGATTAAATGTTGGATAAAAACCATGAAAAGACAAAAGAAAAAACAACAACCTTTAGTCAGACTATGCCGATCATTATGTACCCTCCTATTTAAGAAGTTAAGAGATAATAAAATAAAAATCCAATTGCCTCAATTGCTGAATAAAATTTTACAGTTCAAAACAGCTATGTATACTTTAATGTAACAATACCATAATGATATTAATGAATATATTATTATATCAGTGAAATATTTCGAGATGCCACAAACGACATGATACAATTTATATGCCCCATCCCTGATGAACGCTACTCCAAAGCCATTAAATTAACACAAAAAATAATAATAATAACAGAATCATGTCTTTGTGGAAGAGGAAATGTCTGTTTTTGATGGTCAGATGATAAGAAATTTTACCACCAGTAAGGTATTTGAGAAGAACATTGTAATTACGACATAAAAATAAAATTCATAATGAAATTGATTTAACAGTTCCATCATAAAATTATAAAACAGCTCTAGGTATACGCTACACCAAACTGTGCTACATATGTTTGTAACATGCAAAAGGAAACGAGATAGACCCATTGATATATTTCCCATATACGAGGGCAATTCGGAAAGCACAAAAGCACGGTATAAACAGAAAAAAGTTAATAGTTTTGGAAACTTCCATCTCTGCTATGAACACATAATTTTGTTTTGATGTGGCAACTCATTCATATAGAAACAGGTGTTCAAAAAGTACGCATCTGCATTTTTTTAAATTGAAAGCACGCATTTCTAATTTTTCCATTGTAAAAAAATTGTGGATGCGTCTTTTTTGAACACCTGTAAGGATAGTAATACAGTCGGACTGGGGACCGGTCAATGGGACAAACATAAGTGTTTGGTGCACCATTTATGTAAAATCGGATGAACATAAAGTCGGTTCGAAATCAGAACCGAAACTTTCTATACTCAATTCAGTACGCTATGCCAAATTTCGTGCAAACCGAAGGATATATAGTGACTTTGGAGCACCATTTACATAAAATCGGACGAAAATATACAGTGGTGGTCACGTAATTAAAACATTTATCGTGGTAAACATTTTTGCAGTATAACTAAGTGTTCTGTATTAAAAAATTTATAAAATTACTTCCAACGAATCGAGAGCTGATCAAAAAATTTTTACCCCAGAAAATGTTTTAATTACGTGACCACCACTGTATATGGGAGCTGTATCTAAATCTAAACCGATTTTCACGAAAATTAACACACATCGTTCTAGACTTATAATTTAATACGCTAAGCCAAATTTCGTGCAAATCGAAGGATATATAGGGACTTTGGTGCACCATTTACCTTATATCGGACAAATATATATGGGAGCTATATCTGAACCTGAACCGATTTTTCCCAATAGGGTTGTCCTTGGCCCAAAAAAATTAGCTGTGCGAAATTTCATCCAATTCGGATAAAAAATGTGAACTGTACTTTGTTTACAATTTAATTACCACAGTGTGGTGAAGGGTATAAACACGACACATGCCACAGTTATGGACCAATCATCACGAAATTTCGCATGTAGGATGGGTTCTGGTCACGTAAGATCCCTATTGTTTTCGGCCATAATAAGTTAATGTGGGAGTTATACTTAAATACTTCTTGGGATCTACATATTCTGATATGGTTTATAATTACCATTTCCACATTAGAAAGTGTACATTTCAAACTGATGACTAGAAAAATGTGTATGAAGTTGCTTTTATGGTCAAAGTCTCTATAATTTTCGATGATGATCAGATGATACTTCGGGGATGAAATGGCCCGGGGATGGTGATCTGACCCACTAATTTGAATGGCGGGTCAAATGAACCAAAATATTTTTGTGTAAAATAATAAATTTTGAATTTTATGGAGTAATTTTTTACTCCGGAAATACATTACTCGGAAAAGATGCTGCAGAGGAGCTGAACTTTAATCGGTCAAGTGAGTGAAAATATGACGATATATTGTCCAAGTTTGGAATATAGATCCGCAGCAAAATAGAGGTTGTGTAGCGTCGGACGAGGCCGACCATATGTTACGCTAGGATCAAAAATGCGAGCTGTAAATGTAATACATTGACTGACAGGTGTACAGACATGCATGAATCGACTTATAGAGTGATTTTCAAAAGTACTATATGTACTTACTTTTGAAAATCACTCTATAAGTCGATTCATGCAAATTACAAACATATACGCAAATATATAATACCCTGTACCACACACGCAGTGTGGTACATCCTCCTGTAGAGATGAAGAAGGAAACCTGGTAACAGATACAGACAGCGTGTTAAGGATCTGGAAGGAGCATTTTGAAAAGCTTCTGGTATCAAATAGTGGCGTTGAAGAAGATACCCCAGAACCAATAAGAGATGATGGTATAGAGTGTATACCACCTAGCCAAGATGAGGTCATAAAAGTAACATCAACGCAGCAGGAGCAGGAGATGGGTTACCAGCCGAACTATTGAAGACTGGTGGCCAGATGCTGGTCAGAAGCATGCACCAGCTGATTAGTTGGCTAGATGAGTGCATGCCCAATGACTGGAACCTCAACATCCTGTGTCCCGTGCACAAAAAAGGGCGATATGTGCCAACTATAGAGGAATAAGTCTCCTTCCCTTCGCATATAAAGTGCTATCCAGTGTGCTGTGTGAACGATTGAAGTAAATGGTCAATGACATCATTGCGCCAAATCCTGGAAAAGACCCACGAAAAACACATCGACACATACCACCTATTTGTCGACTATAAAGCCGCATTCGACAGCCCTATCCGTTCAGAGGTGTTTAAAGTGATGTCTACTTTCGACATTCTTGCAAAATTATCGGAGCCCTTCAATACCGAACGAGGATTCAGACAAGGTGACAGTTTGTCGTGTGGTCTTTTTAACATCCTGCTGGAAAAGGTCATACAAACGCAAAGGTGAACAGAGATGTACACCAAACAACACATGTTACTCCCCTACGCCGATGACATCGATATAATGGGTCGAATATTGCGAGCGGTAACATCAACCTTTGAACAAATTGAAAAGAGTCTGCCAGAGTGGATTTGTGCACAAGACCGACGCGCTTGGAAATCTTTTTTAAGCTCGGCTTATGGAACAACCGTTCTGTAACAAGCTAGCCTAAGCCTAAGTAACATTTCGACATTAATAACAATAACTTATTCATATAATTTAATATTAAGTTGAAATTCATTTACTAAAATTCAATATACAGAAAATCAGAAAAGTTTTTGTTTGGATGTAGCTGGGTCCTTGGTTGAGACAAAATTCTGCAGATTCCAATAGAATAAAATGTGTTAACTTTTATTAAAATCGTTGCTGATATAGATGTAGCACCCGTATATATTTTCATATGATTTTATATATAAATAGTGCACAAACTCTCTCTGGAATAACGTGTTTTAAATTTTGTAGAAATCAGTTCAGATTTACATATTTCGTCCTATACATATTTTCGTCCGATTTTATGTAAATGGCACACCTATTCCCAAGCTTTGTCCGATTGAGACGAAGTTTTCCATGATGTATTAAAGTGTTGTTTTTTTTAATATTTTTCATTTCGGTTCGTATTTAGATATAGATTTGTCTGATTTCATATAAATTTAATTTTGTTCAGACTGAGATATAGTTCCTATATGTGTACACCATTTCGTCCGATTTCATACCAATGATCCTTATTCATAAAAATAAGTGGATTGGGCGACTAAAATGTCATTCTATGTATAAAAATATTCGGTTGACCTTCATCAAATTGTAACAGGCACATAATTCAAAATTAACAAGTAAAAACTCCCATCCACCATGAGTTGCGCATTCAAAAATAGGTAGATAAGCCAATGCCAAAATGAAATCCCAATTTACAAACACTCATGCTGAAAGCTTAGCTCACTCATGCTGAAAGCTTAGATTACCAAAAATGGCGCGGTACCTTTATATCAGGAATATGCAGAAACATGGAATTGTATTGAAAATGTTTTGCGAAATTGCACCCACATAGATTGGAAAATTTCTATATTAGTAATAGGTCAGAAAAAATATCACCATTTACAGGTACTTAAATATATTTAGCTCTAACTTAGTGCAATGGAACGAACATGATTTTGTAACCAGATTTCAACAACAGCAAATTCTATCAATTGTATGTTTAATTAACTTTTAATACAAACAATAAGCATACACACATACTATGTACATATAAGCTTCCGTGTCAATCAATAATTCTTTGAATTTCAAAATTACAGCATAGCATTGATGTATGAGTGTTTGCTTTATTATGCATATATTTCATTACGATGAAATGCAATTTAGAGTTTATTCAGGTTGTTGGGCATTACAAACTAACTGCATGCAATTTTCGTGAAAGGCATTCAGTGCAAGCGGGGAAATACAATAAATTGTCTTTAATTTAAAAATTTGAAATATAGAATATTTTGTTAAAAAATATTGTGAGTTCTGAATGGTAGTGGCTGTAGTACAACTCATCATATATAGGAGAGAGGGGGCATATTTGAACACTTTTTCCTTTCAAGCCTCATAAAATTTGTATACCCTTCACCACAATGTGGTACAGGGTATTATGTCTTTGTGCATATGTTTGTAACAGGCAAAAGGAAACGAGATAGACACATGGTTCCTTTTGAGAATATGCATAGAATCACTTTCTGAGTCGATTTATGCCTGTCCGTTCGTCTGAAGATGTTAAATTGTAAAAGTAGTACAGGTCGCATTTATGATCCGATTTGGATGAAACTTGGCACAAAACACTTATTTGGCCCTAGGACGAACCCTATTGAAATTGGTGAAAATCGGTTCAGATTTAGATATAGCTCCCATATATATTTTCGTCCGATATAGGCACCAAATTTGCTATATATCTCTCGATTTGCAAAATCTCTCGATTTGAATTAGTTCCAGAATGATGTGTACTAAATTTCGTGAAAATCGGTTCAGATTTAGATATAGCTCCCATATATTGTTTTGTCCGATTTTATGTAAATGGTGCACCATAGTCCCTATATATACCTCGATTTGCACGAAATTTGGCATAGATTACTCAATTAGGTCTAGAATGATGTGTGCAAAGTTTCGTGAAAATCGGTTCAGATTTAGATATAGCTCCCATATATAGTTTTGTCCGATTTAACGTAAATGGTGCACCAAAGTCCCTATATATCTCTCGATTTGCACGAAATTTGGCATAGAGTACTGAATTAACCCTAAAATGATGTGTGGTAAGTTTCAAGAAAATCGGGTCAGATTTAGATATAGCTCACATATATATTTTCGTCCGATTTAAGGTAAATGGGGTACCAAAGTCCCCATATATCTTTCGATTTGCACGACATTTGGCATAGGGTACTGAATTAGGTCCGGAATGATGTGTGCTAAGTTTCGTGAAAATCGGTTCAGATTTAGATATACCTCCCATATGTATGTTCGTCCGATTTGATGTAAATGGTGCATCAAAGTCCCTATATATCTTTAGATTTGCACGAAATTTCGTATAGCGCACTGAATTGAGTCTCGAATTACATATGTTAACTTTCGTGAAAATCGGTTCAGATTTAGATATGAAGTACCAAAGACCCTATATATCTTTCGATTTCACGAAACTTGCATGGTGTACTAAATTAAGTCTAAAATTATGAATGATGATGAACCTGAAATCGGTTCAGATTTTAATATAGCTCACGTATATATTTTCGTCCGATTTAATGTAAATGTTGCACCTAAATCCCTATATATCTTTCTATTTCCACCATTTTTGGCATAGCGTACTAAATTAAATCTAGAATGAGGTGTGTTAAGTTTCGAGAATATCGGTTCAGATTTAGACATAGGTCCCACGTTTATATTTTAGTAAATGGTACACCAAACTCCTAATGTTTGTCCGATTGACACGAAATTTTGCACAACGTACCATATATATTTCGAACGGGTGTCTGATTGAGATTATATTTTTTAACAGTGCGGCATACTGAGTCGCGTGTATCATGTTTGCTATAAATCGATTTCCTTAAATCTGATTGAAATTAAATT
This sequence comes from Musca vetustissima, assembly GCF_032173495.1. Lineage (NCBI taxonomy): Eukaryota > Metazoa > Arthropoda > Insecta > Diptera > Muscidae > Musca > Musca vetustissima. Next base: position 36,365 of record NW_026884036.1, read on the forward strand.
TAGCATAGGTTGGCATGACATGAAATTGTTAGGATACATATATAGTCGGCCCAGTCCGACTTTGCTACTTTCCTTACAGTTTTATTTTATAATTTTGGTTTTTGTTATAAATTTTAACTAATAGTTGCAAATGTAACCTTTACACTGAATATACATGTGACATACTTTAAGTTCGATTTAAATATTTTATTACCATTTACTGGACCATGCCATTATGTTGAAAACTGCGCCCCAGGGTTCAATTCAGATTCTCGGAAGGTAAAAGACATTCACGCAGGAACACATATGCTCTGTGGTATGGTTCCATAAAAATTCCCTTTTTCCAATGAGAAAATGTTCTCTGGGATAGCAATAGCTAAGATTTTTAGTGTTCCGACCAGTGGAACACTAAGATTCTTAGTGTTCCGACCAGTGGAACACTACGATTTTTATCTATTATATATATATATTATATATTTATATTATATATATATATATGCTTGTATTTCTTACTATGGTGAGATAGAACAAAAAAAGGTAAATTGCATTAGGGTCTCAAGAAAATATGTAGCCTTTGAGACAATTGTAGGGCAAGGGTTATGAGACTCAACCCCAATCCACCTGGAGTTATATTATATTCAAATATTGACTTTTGTTTCTTCTGTAAATTTTATTCTGGTTCAACAGGGGTTACAGGGTTGTCCAGAAGCGTAGTCCAGCCAAAATAAGAATCTATTTATTTTCGGGAGTCTAAAATAGTTTCTTGCTTATGTTTAGAAAGATACGTTTATGAGCTTTAGAAGGACACCGAATAATGGATCTCATCATCCTAATTATGCTATATATACATTATTTATTTTTCTACCTACGAATCTCTCTGTGTTCAGGTTAAAACCTAATCTAGGTGATTGTCCTATATAAAATTACTTAAAGCCAATTTGAACATTATAGCTCCATACTTGCTTGCTTAGCTAGCTTGTTACAGAACGGTTGTTCCATAAGCCCAGCTTAAAAAAGATTTCCAAGCGTGTCGGTTTTGTGCGCAAATCCACCAATTTGGAAGACCATGTTCCAAGATGTTGTTTTCTACTTGGTCTTTCCATCTAATTCGTGGCTTTCCCCTTCTACGCGAACCATCAGTAGGGTCGGTTTTATATGCCTTTTGAGCTGGGGCATTCTCATTCATTCGCACAACATGGCATAGCCACAGTAGTCGCTGCAGCTCAATACGATTGACTATGTCGATGTCCGCATATAAATTGTAAAGCTCATGATTCATTCGACGCTGATATTCACCGTCGACGCAGGTCGGCCCGTAGATCTTTCGGAGAATTTTTCTTTCAAACACCCCAAGAGCTGCCTCATCTGCTTGCGCAAGTACCCATGCTTCAGATCCACATAATAGCACTAGCAATAGCGTCTTGTAAAGTGTGAGTTTGGTCTGGCGGGAGGTGGCCTTGCTTCTAAACTGCTTACTTAGACCATAGTAGCATCGGTGGCCATCACAATCCTTCTCCGAATTTCGAAACTGATGTCATTCGTTTTATTTATGGCGGTACCGTTGGCGCTGTAGTTCTCAAGTTCCATAATTGGTCCGAGTTTACTGGACGTCTTGCGTGTTGATACCATCAGCTTGGTCTTCTCGCCGTTTTTTTCAAAGGTGGCTGTTACCGCATGCAATCTTCGACCCATTATATCGATGTCATCCGCGTAGGCGAGTAGCATGTGTTGTTTGGTGTACAGATTGTCATTTCTGTTCACCTTTGCGTCTCGTATGACCTTTTCCTGTAGGATGTTAAAAAGATCACACGACAAACTGTCACCTTATCTGAATTCTCGTTCGGTATTGAAGGGCTCCGATAGGTCCTATCCTTCTTTAACTGCTGACATTGTGCCACTTAAAGTTATCCTGCATGAAATTGTTAGGATACATATATAGTCGGCCCAGTCCGACTTTGCTACTTTCCTTACAGTTTTATTTTATAATTTTGGTTTTTGTTATAAATTTTAACTAATAGTTGCAAATGTAACCTTTACACTGAATATACATGTGACATACTTTAAGTTCGATTTAAATATTTTATTACCATTTACTGGACCATGCCATTATGTTGAAAACTGCGCCCCAGGGTTCAATTCAGATTCTCGGAAGGTAAAAGACATTCACGCAGGAACACATATGCTCTGTGGTATGGTTCCATAAAAATTCCCTTTTTCCAATGAGAAAATGTTCTCTGGGATAGCAATAGCTAAGATTTTTAGTGTTCCGACCAGTGGAACACTAAGATTCTTAGTGTTCCGACCAGTGGAACACTACGATTTTTATCTATTATATATATATATATATTATATATTTATTATATATATATATATGCTTGTATTTCTTACTATGGTGAGATAGAACAACAAAAGGGTAAATTGTATTAGGGTTTCAAGAAATATGTAGCCTTTGAGACCATTGTAGGGCAAGGGTTATGAGACTCAACCCCAATCCACCTGGAGTTATATTATATTCCAAGATTGACTTGTGTTTCTTTTGTAAATTTTATTCTAGTTCAACAGGGTTGTCCAGAAGCGTAGTCCAGCCAAAATAAGAATCTATTTACTTTCGGGAGTCTTAAACAAGTTTCTTGCTTGTGTTTAGAATGATACTTTTATGAGCTTTAGAAGGACAACGAATAATGGATCTCATCATCCTAATTATGCTATATATATACATTTTTTTATTTTTCTACCTACGAATCTCTCTGTGTTCAGGTTAAAACCTAATCTAGGTGATTGTCCTATATAAAATTACTTAAAGCCAATTTGAACATTATAGCTCCATACTTGCTTGCTTAGCTAGCTTGTTACAGAACGGTTGTTCCATAAGCCCAGCTTAAAAAAGATTTCCAAGCGTGTCGGTTTTGTGCGCAAATCCACCAATTTGGAAGACCATGTTCCAAGATGTTGTTTTCTACTTGGTCTTTCCATCTAATTCGTGGCTTTCCCCTTCTACGCGAACCATCAGTAGGGTCGGTTTTATATGCCTTTTGAGCTGGGGCATTCTCATTCATTCGCACAACATGGCATAGCCACAGTAGTCGCTGCAGCTCAATACGATTGACTATGTCGATGTCCGCATATAAATTGTAAAGCTCATGATTCATTCGACGCTGATATTCACCGTCGACGCAGGTCGGCCCGTAGATCTTTCGGAGAATTTTTCTTTCAAACACCCCAAGAGCTGCCTCATCTGCTTGCGCAAGTACCCATGCTTCAGATCCACATAATAGCACTAGCAATAGCGTCTTGTAAAGTGTGAGTTTGGTCTGGCGGGAGGTGGCCTTGCTTCTAAACTGCTTACTTAGACCATAGTAGCATCGGTGGCCATCACAATCCTTCTCCGAATTTCGAAACTGATGTCATTCGTTTTATTTATGGCGGTACCGTTGGCGCTGTAGTTCTCAAGTTCCATAATTGGTCCGAGTTTACTGGACGTCTTGCGTGTTGATACCATCAGCTTGGTCTTCTCGCCGTTTTTTTCAAAGGTGGCTGTTACCGCATGCAATCTTCGACCCATTATATCGATGTCATCCGCGTAGGCGAGTAGCATGTGTTGTTTGGTGTACAGATTGTCATTTCTGTTCACCTTTGCGTCTCGTATGACCTTTTCCTGTAGGATGTTAAAAAGATCACACGACAAACTGTCACCTTATCCGAATTCTCGTTCGGTATTGAAGGGCTCCGATAGGTCCTATCCTTCTTTAACTGCTGACATTGTGCCACTTAAAGTTATCCTGCATAGCCGTATTAATTTTGCAGGAATACCGAACGTAGACATGGCTTTAAACACCTCTGAACGGATAGGGCTGTCGAATAGCTCCATAGGTCAAGAGAATTTTAGGGATTTGTGGTCGTTGGTCATTTTCCATTTCGAAGCCCTAATTTTGGCAAAATTATAATGTTGAGTGACACACACAATGCATGTTGCTAAGTTTTTAATAAATATTATTAAATATGATATTAATCAAAATGTACATGTCTCCTCAATATTGTCTCTATCAATATTGGTATACTTTTTAGGGTAGCTCCCATATAACGATACCTCACAAACTTCGTAACTTTGGGGTGTTTTTCACGAATTTGGTTAATATTTTGAATTTTCATTGAATAGCAAATCTTGTTACATAAATGATCGACATTCGTGTACTTTACAGGTACCCCCATCATTCAGTATTTTGGGGAGTTTTAGTATAATTTAGTGGTTTGCTTATCAAATCTTTCTACCAAAAATTATCAATAAATAAAATAAACACTCAAAGCATAACAATATGTATTTTTCAGTATTTTCGCAAATTTTTATCAAGCCTAATGGAAAACTATCAATTATGACATTAATATAATACTCTACATAAATATCACATTTTGCAAATGAGCATAATTAGTAAATATCGTTGGAGTATATTATCTGAACATTAAATATAATGTGTAGGTTGTGTATCGATTCAATCTCGATTTCACATCTCACATCAGCTGCTGTGGTGTTCACATTTAACCAAAGCGACGTATTGAATTCAACAGTAGCGATAGCACCAGCTGAATGTTCATGATGTTCTTCATCATCAACACACTTTAGCTATCTACATATCAACTTATTTTACGGAAGCTTTGGTGAGACGAAATCAGTGTTTTATGGTGTATATTAAACGATAACGCAACATACATAGATAATGTCAATAAAATAAATCACATCTTTCGATTTCGAATTTATCAGCCAGGATGTTTTATTTATCGCCAAGAAAGCCTTTTATATTATTATGTTCCACGTTTTTGGAGAGTAAAATAAATGTAGCCGCGGAAAATTGTTAATCTATTTATCACACAAAATTTTCAGTATAAATACATATTCTGACATAGTTCACTTATAAAAATACCGCATACTAGGAGGTGTTTTGGCACCATAAGCCGCATCTCCCACTCATAATTTGGAATTTTCATCACAGAAAATTCGTTTTTTTTATTAGGTGTAGCAGCAACGTCTCGCTTACTTGAATGTACCCTACAATGGTCCGAGTTTCTTTAGACTATTAATCTGGACATTGTCAAAGCATATGATCACATACAACTAGTAGTTGATAAGTTAAATGCTATACGACAAAATTGTGACGAGGAGTTCCACAAAATATACATCCAAACAAATATTTGCGGTAGAAGTTTCAGTGCCAAGAAGGGTTGGTACGCAAAAGAATAGATCAAATATAAAGAGTTCGAACTCCGAATCTGTTTATATAACAACATTATATAACTACATATTATGTTCTACGACGAACTAATTGTAAATTTGACTAGTAGATTTCTGGAAATGAAAAAAATAGTTAAAACAGTATGAAATGTAGTGTCAAGAATAATTTTAAAATGTTCATATAAATATGTTTAAGAAATCATACAATTTTAAAAGGAACATTTTCGAATCTGAAGTGGATCTGTGGATCACTATGCAAAAAACACTGACCATCTTTGACCAATATCTATAATTTTTCGCAAGGAATTGGACTTTATCTGCTCTGAACTTTTCATCCAGGAAAAACCTAAAATTGGTCATCATACTTCACACTACACAATCATTCACTCATATCCATACAAACTCTATTCTTAAAATGGATGACTTTAAAATACAGCAAATAAAGTGTAAACAGTTCTAAATGACTTGTAATAAAGTAGATAATATGTAACATCAAATATAATACAAGCCCCTCACATTAATCAATCCGATTTATCAGTGTAATGCACAGTCGGGCGAACCACCGCACATTCAACTGAACCAATTGAAAAACCATTGACACACACACAAAGACAAGTGCGTGAGAACAGAACTTTTTATGCTCTGCCCGTGCCTGGTGTAATGTGTGATCTTTACTTCAAAAACTTTTTATAAATTCTTCTTGGAAATGAATGGGCAAGTGTGTGCCATTGTACATCGAAATGAAAATGCCCTTTTATGGTAGTTATTTACGATATAATCCCCTGCATTTCCTTTCAGCTGGCCACGCATTCATAAAGAGGAGTTATCATAAAAACATCAAACACTTGTCTCGAAACAACAGCGATAGTTGGACAGTGTTAGAGGTCATCCAAGTGGAAGCTATTTATGAGATTAGGGCCGAATTATCAAAAAAGTTAATATTTTCGCAACGGTTGAAATGTTGAATTTAACGAAAGCTTGAGATTTATGTTATTATAGAATATCTTATTATAGAATAATAATTAAAAATATATGTATACGAAAACATAAATATATCTTAGACCATTCCAGTAGAAATTGAAATGCATAGGATTTTCAGCAAAAAAAAAAAAAAAAAAAAATCACTTAATACTCTTATAGTGGATTAAAATGTATGTGTGTTGATAAATAAATGTGTATATACAAAAAATATTTGTTTTTGTATAGGATGGAAACATTTAACATGCAAATCGAACAATATGAAGCAAAAGCAAAATAAGGTAGATACTATGGAGAATAACAATATCAAATTATGGTAAAGCCCTCAAATTAATTTTTACGACCTACAAACGTTCATATTGCCCAGGAGATGTTAAATAAATATAGGAAACAAACCTTTATTTTGTTCAAGATGCCAATAAGTCAAGACCCATGTTATGGCGTCTTTATGGATATGTTTGTATCAGATGATTTATGCATGTTCGTCTGTCTGTTTTTCTGTCCATGTTAAATTGGAAAAACGGACAGGTCGCATTTATGATCCAAATGAGATGAAAATTGGCTCAAGAACAAACCCTACTGAAATTGTCGAAAACTAGTTCAGATTTAGATATAGTCCCATATACATTGGCGTGCAGAAGCGAGTGCATGTTTGTATTTTTAACACTTCATACGTCATAAAAATAACAGTAAACCAGTACGGAAAGCCCAAAAGTCGGTCGGGCCGACTATATGGTACACTTCACCATTTTGGGTACATACAAGAGATGCTCAACGCATAATGTCCTGTAGATAGGACAGACATAGCATATTAAATTAAAAATTTTGTAAGGGTTGAAGGGAGGAATTTGCCAACATTTTTTACACAGTTGTTGCGACGTACACGGGTTTTATTTCTTGTTTTTTAATAATACACCATTAACGATTTCAATTAATTTTTAATAGTTTAGATTTGTCCATTTCTCTTGTTACTATGTTACTATTTTAATTTAATTTTTCTACCAGCTCAGTACCGTTTGTACTTTTGTTTTCTTATTATTATGTTCTTCTATTGATTATAAATTGGAAATTACTTTTTTAAGTCGCAATTTTTTTATTTAAAGTTTAACTTTTAATTAAATTCAACTATAATCCAATAATGTCAATAAGGGATAAAATGCAAAATAAATAAGAAAACTGGATTAATAAAATCTTTTTTACCCAAAGCATTAAATAATTTGTGGAAATTTATGTATATGTATGTTGATTTTGTCCACAGATTCAAACTTATGAAATATATATTTAAGTTTGATAAAATGTCATAAGAAACGTTTAAATGAAATTGGGTACCGATTTTTACTGTTTGTAACTTTTACTTCATGAGCCGTAAGGAATGTATCTCTATAGACAATTTTTATATTAAATCTATGTTTAGGATAAATAAAAAGCTAAGCAAAATTTGAAAAACATCATTCAATCCGCTTTATGCTTTTCTTTCATTAAAATCATGATACCTATTGGAAAAGACTGAGCCTGTTGCATTTAATCACGCTAAGAAAAAAATTTACGAATGGACCATAATTTTATTATCGGAATATTTGAAAAGTTTTCTTTTGTGAGAAATGTCTTTGAAACTCCATTTTTAAAAATTGGTTATTTTGTCGGGAAAGTGCTAGAAGAAAAATACCCATACTCCACATATTGAAACCTAATCTAACTTTTTTAAAGTTTGAACCAAATAAGAGTAATAGCTGTATACGTGATAATGAAATAGCTGACGAGGTTGCTTGAGGTATACGGCAGTCGATTAGCAGAATTCATAAGCTGGAACTAGGCGGCCTGTGGAATTTCAATGCAGAAACTCAAAATCTATCTGGCAATTTATTCATAAACGCAGATTTATACAATTGATTTCTATCTGTATGAAAGATATAGAAATAATTGTTGGAATCGTAACAGGTCACTTCCAAGTAAAATCAATGAAGTGAAATTTCGGACATAGTCATTTATGGTTTTGCCAATAATTGTCTTGGCTGTGATATAAGCCCAACTCTCACTTCTTTGCATTATATGTATTCTTTTTTCCAGCTTCTTCTTATACCCTCCATCATAAGGTGGAGTGTATATTAAATTAGTCCGTTAGTAACATCTCGAGATTAGTCTGTCTGTTGAAATCACGAGAAGCATCGTAATATTTAAGATATATCTTTGAAATTTTGAACTGGCATTGTTATTACTCCTTGTATGTTTAGTATTGCAAATGCGGTATATCGGTACAAGTTCTACATATAAGTATACCGCCCAATTTTCGGTATTTTTTTAAGTTTTAGCTGAATTTTCCAAACGAAGGCTTTAATTTGGCATTACGGGATTTTGGATGTTGACATACATCTTCTCAAAATAAGTCCATGTGTTGACACGTTTTTACATGTTTCTATTTATTACTTTCTAAATGAATACAATGGATAACTGGCCTCCAGTAAAGTGGCTGTTATTATGGCAGCCACGCATACTTTTGCATAGCATACGATTGAGAAGATAAAACAAATTGAAACAGGAACTGTTGGATATCAAAAAGCTTTTCAGTTGTGTATCGAGGGATAAAAGTAATGGCGACAAGATGGCTATTGAAGAATAAACGTTTCATTTTTTAATCAGATCAATATATAATTTTATACGAGTTACAATTTGAGTCTTAAAGCATTCCATATATACTCTCTGCTACTCTCTCTCTATACTACTCTGTTTTTTTCTAATGCAGTAAAATAATAGAAATTCGTTCATGCAGACTATTTTCCATTTTTGGTTATCATTGTGTATTCTTTTGTAATATTAATTCCTGGAAATCTATATTTTGTTATCATGTGATACTCTTTACGTCATTTCGTCTTCATATATCCTTTGACAACTACCACAACTTCCCACTTACATATCAATGTATTCAAATTATTTGGCATTGGCTTTGGTCATATCATTTATATGACAACACAAGTCCTTCTTCATTGTTCGTATGGAAACAATGTTAAAAGAAAATCATAGAAAACGTTACACATTTCAAGAGTAAGATATATAGCATTAAGTATTGTTTAACAAGGACTTGTGAAAAATAAGTCATACATTTAATTGCATTTGAAACATCAAACATATCCAATTGTTTTATAATCAGTGTCCCAAAATGTTAGCTAAATGTCCCCCAAAGGACAAAAAACTAATTATTAATATTTTTTATACAAAAGTAAAATATATGAAAAACATAACAACAGATATTTTACTACTAACGTGGAGCATTTGTAAAAATTAAAAACAAGTTTAGGCTCCCTGCACAAAAATGAAGTATTCAATACTTGTAAGTCATTTTGGATGCATTTACGTCAGACTTATTCAAGACTAAATTCAATTCATGACTGTATTAACAAGACCTTTTACACGTGTACTTTGGTGTATTTCAATTGTATGGTAGATTTAATAAATGTAATGAATTTATTGCAATAATAAACCCACAAACAACTGTCTTAAATTGTGTCTTCTTTAAATGACAATAAAAGCGACAGAATGTGTTAATGTTCTTGTTTTTAATTTCAATTTCATGGCAGGATAATATTGTTATTGGACTATATTACGTTTGCTTGTCTCTCAATAAAAGTTAATGTGGAATTTGTAATCGTCTGTTTGGAAGGAAAAAATTAAAACAATATTACAAGTACATAGAATTGCATTTGTTGCAAACATATGGATAATTAAATACAACTTATAACGTTTTATAATTCCTAGACTGATTTGTTTAGTAAAATTTAAAACAACTTTATGTTGTGGTTAGGTCAATTGAAAGGACAAAAGTCCGACTATATGATACCATTCACCACTTAGGGGATATACGAGATGTACGATGTTCCGAATTAAAACTGCAGGTTTCGATTGTTGGCACAGTTTCAAGAAATGGGAGAAAGCTCGAAATCTAACTGAATACAAGCAGACTTAAATATTCCAATATGGGTATACACGACATGCGAAGTATTTAGTGTTTTATATTAGACAAAACGTTTTTAGACCGAAGTTCTTTCTTTTCCCCCCACACCATTTGATTAACCACTGAGCAAACGAAGTTAAATTTAGAATTATCCGTACTTAAGAACAACGTACACAAATTTTTAGACCTTTTTATGGTTCATAAAGACAATCTATCGTTTATCAGCAGTTTGTGCAGAGAATATTCGCCAGCGAAATTTAGCCGTTTTGCAGTTATTAAGGCTCCTCTTACGTACAACTCGTATTTGATTATTTGGTTTTTACAACGTCACGTGTATATGGTTATTTCATCATTACAATTCAGTATGACTGCCTTTAGTCTCTTTGCTTTATTATTCTTTTATGAGATTTACCGAAAGTAAGCTTTTAGCTACATGTTGAGAGAGATCTGTTTCTGCACTCACTAATGAATACCACCATTCAGACGTTGACGACGTGTCAAAGAGTACACCAAAAACCCATAACTTCTCTCAACAGAAAATACCTCTGCTACGTATACCACACATCGGAAGACCTTTCGACATTGGAGCTCTCTCTGTTATAGCAAGTTATTGTGAGTATTTAAAATTTTTTTCTATGTATCTTTCGGTATATTCTGGTTACGGTATCAATATCACAATTGTTGCGAGCGTTTTAATACATTAGAGTGGGTACGGGGAAAATATATTTCATCACAAGCGTATGTTCTTCAATCTTTGGAACTTCAAATTTATTAAAAATATTATATTTTATTTATGATCTTAAAATTTAAGATTGATGAACCATAAGTAATGTTAGTTTCTAAGAAATTTTTGGTATTAGCCAGCAATTTTTAATGGATTTTTTATTCTTCAAAAACAATTATGTATTTAGTTTAGGCTTTTTAATAACCTGTTCGATTTCCAGATGGAGTATATGGTTAGGTCATTCTTTTTACTTGGGATCATAGGAGAAATTGTATGCTTTGGTGCCGTCACCTATGACATGGCTGGGAGGGCAATTGGGCGTGATAACATCTCTACGCTCATTATTGGCAAATGCAGCCACAAAAACAATATCTGTTCCCTAATATCTCTACCTTTTTTTTTCTTTTGCACGTATAAATAAAATAATTGTATTGTGGTTCAAATATTTGGCTAGATAAAAATCGAACCTACCCCACCGTCGAGCTAGTAGGCCGGTTCAATTTTTCGTAACATCATTCGAAAATATCTTCCATTTATATTACTACATCTAAAACGATTTTCATCAATTTCAATAGGGTTCGTCTTTGGGCCAAATAAATGAGCTGTGTCATATTTCACAAAATTCGCATCAAAAATGCGACCTGTTGTTTATTTACCCAGGCAGACGGACTCTGAAAGTGATTCTTCCACGGAGTGATGAAGGGCATAAAAAATCTAAAAATGGCTAACAATTACGGAACGTCATTGGAAGTAAGTCAATTAACACAAATTTTAACGATTCAATAGGTACCGGGTTTACCACAATAATATATTACGGAGTTTACCATGTACAATAAAAATTATGTGCGTAAAAACAATTCCATGCAAAAGAAAATGGTCGCAACCGAATTAGTTGTAGCTGTTAGGCCCCATAAAACGAAAACCACAACATTTCGGTAAATGGTTGTTTGAAATGGTTGTAATTTAATTGAAAAAATCTATATATTAAGAGTATTGATATTGGTCCACGTTTTGGAGTAGCCCCATATAACGATACCCATCAAATATCCGGAAATATTGAGGATTTTTTTTTTGCCCGATTTAGCGTAATAATATATGCCTTTACATTTTGACTCATCCTCCAAAATAATTTAAATCACTTTTTTCTACAATTTGATTCAATATTTTAAACCATTGCAATAAAAAATAAAATCAAATGGTTTCTAAAAATGTCTAGACATGAATAATAGCATTCTTAAAAGGATGATAATAGTATATATGTATCTCCAACAACATAAAAAACAACTAATCTACTCTAGATCTTCAAATAAGGATTTTCTCTGAGTACTTTGTCATCTTGTGGCTTATGTTTGAGAAAGGATAAAAAGCATGTTGTGGTATCTTGTTCATCCATTAAGCGGCTAGTTCTGATGTCCACGGTTGTAATGATACATGTTTTTCTAAGGTATGCACTTGGTCTCTTTCGTGGTATGAAACAAAATAATATAAAATGTTCAACAGAATACAAGTAACGGGAATACAAGTAACCAATGTTAAAGAAAAGGCCTGTATCATATTGATGATATATACAGGCCTTGTTAGTATAAGTAAAGTTACCAAGTTGTTTAATACTGGATAATAAATTTTAGGATTAATCAGTGAGTCAATGTAATTTCTGACAAATTCCTTTCTTCGGCATTTATTGCAAATATTTCAGACGAATCCGTTATTTATCAATGTAGAATTGGAAAAGGACGATGAAAACATAGCGGTTTCGAATTTTTGTCTTCGGAGAACCTATCTAGAATATCAAAAGGAAATTTTTGCAAAATGTTCTATTCAACGTAATAAAGTTGAAAATGTCGCACAAGAATTCCATATTGAAGGAGGATATGTTTTGCAAAAATATTCCTCATTCGATTTGACAAAAACAAATATATGAAGCCGTTTCTTCATAAACTGTATAGTTACCAGCAAAAAATTAAAAAAAATGGAGAATTTTTACTTCTGAGTCCTTAATATACTCGGCAAGAAATTTTGTGGTAAATTATGGTTCCATAACAATTCCCTGTTTTCAACTGAGAAAATGTTCGCTGGGATAGCAATGTCTATTTTAGCATAATATTGTTCGAAGATTGTAAACTTTGAATCTAGACATGAATCTTTGTTGGTGCCGATGTGTCTCTGATAACACCTGTTACATTCACTGCCCTGACTCATATGGACTGTCTAGCGAGCCACCCACATAAATTGGAGTAGCGCAGCGATAGTATCTCAACCTTGCTGTCGTAAGGACCAGAGTTCAAACTCCGCAATCCATCTTTTTAAATTTGTATTATTATTATTTTTTGTTTTAAGCCGTTAGTGGAGACTTAAAATCAGCTAATACTTTCTATGTATTAGTGAGAATGCATTCTAGCAGTGTACTCAAATGTGTTCTAAGACATACTTAGCCCTTCTCTAATTGACTTATGTACCTTTACTTAGTGGTAAACAATACATATCTTTGTGTTATGATAGTTTTATTATGCTGTAGAAAAATGTCTACGTTCTTTCCTTTGCTGACTTCAACAAGATCACACACGCATATTTTATTTACAAGAAAGTTGAAAGTTAGAAATTGTAAATCCAAGTAAATTATATTCGAACCAGTAAGGAAAGTAGTAAAGTCGGACGGGGCCGACTATATGATACCCTTCACCCCTATGGGTATATTAAACAGCATTATTAACATGAAATTGGATGAAATAAAATATGTGATATTTATCTAAATGTTCATTCGTTTGGGACAAAAGTATGAAAATCGAAAGTTATTCTAGGCTCAATTGCAAAATTTGATGTCAATCTGACAAACATGAGGAGTTTGATGCACAATTTACTTAAAATCGGATGAAAATATATATGGAAGCTATACCCAAATATGAAACGATTTCAACGAAACCTCAGAGGTTAAGTTATACTAATTTCGGTACGTTTATTTCCTATCAGCCATATATTCTTGGTGCGTCAATTACTTCATATCAGCTATATCTAAATCTCAACCGGTTTCTACGAAACTTGGCACACAAAATTCTGGACTAAATTCAGTACGTTATGCAACATAAGAACTTTGGCACATTATTTAAATTAAATCGGACGAAAAAATATATATCTAGATCTGAACCGATTTTCACGAAACTTGGCAGACATCGCTTTAGGCTCAATTCAATACGTCATGACGCGTCATGCCAAATTTCGTGCAAATCGAAAGATATTTAGGGACGTTGGTGCACCATTTACATGAAATCGAACGAAACTATATATGGGAGCTATATCTAAATCTGGACCGGTTTTCTCGAAAGTTGGCAGGCAACATTCTAGGCTCAATTCAGTACGTTATGCCAAATTTCGTGCAAATCGAAAGATATATAGGGACTTTGGGGCACCATTTACATGAAATCGGACGAAACTATATATGGGAGCTATATCTAAATCTGGACCGATTTTCTCCAAACTTGGCAGACATCACTCTAGGCTTAATTCAGTACGTTATGCCAAATTTCGTGCAAATCAAATGATATATAGGGACTTTGGGGCACCATTTACATGAAATCGGACGAAACTATATATGGGAGCTATATCTAAATCTGGACCGACTTTTACGAAACTTGGCAGACATCATTCTAGGCTTAAATGATTAGGCTGTACCAAATTTCGTGCAAATCGAAAGATATATAGGGACCGTTTACATTAAATCAGTTAAATATATATATGGGAGATATATCTAAATCTGGACCGATTTTCTCGAAACTTGGCAGACATCACTCTAGGCTTAATTCAGTACATTATGCCAAACTTCGTGCAAATCGTAAGATATATAGGGACTTTGGTACACAATTTACCTTAAATCGGACGAAGATATATGTAAGAGCTATATCTGAATCTGGACCGATTTTCACGAAACTTGGCAGACATCACTCTAGGCTTAATTCAGTACGTTATGCCAAATTTCGTGCAAATCAAAAGATATATAGGGACTTTGGGGCACCATTTACATGAAATCGGACGAAACTATATATGGGAGCTATATCTAAATCTGGACCGATTTTTACGAAAATGGGCAGACATCATTCTAGACTTAAATGATTAGGCTGTACCAAATTTCGTGCAAATCCAAAGATATATAGGGACCGTTTGCATTAAATCGGTTAAATATATATATGGGAGCTATATCTAAATCTGAACCGATTTTTCCCAATTTCAATAGGGTTCGTCCTTGGGCCGAATAAGTGACCTATGCAAAATTTCATCCAATTCGGATCATAAATGCGACCTGTACTTTGTTTACAATTTAACATCAACAGACGGACAGACGGACGGACGGACATGCATAAATCGACTCAGAAAGTGATTCTATGCATATTCTCAAAAGGAACCATGGGTCTATCTCGATTCCTTTTGCCTGTTACAAACATATGCACAAAGACATGATACCCTGTACCACAGAGTGGTGAAGGGTATAATAAAACCAGTGAGCGGAGCAGTATAGTCCGACGGGGCCGACCATACGATACCCTACACAACTACCAAGGAACTCAAATTTTCTGCGGATGTATATTCCGAGCCTATGGGAGCTATATCTAAATCTGAACCAATAGGGTTCGTCCTTGGGCCGAATAAGTGACCTATGCAAAATTTCATCCAATTCGGATCATAAATGCGACCTGTACTTTGTTTACAATTTAACATGGACAGACAGACGGACGGACAGACATGCATAAATCGACTTAGAAAGTGATTCTATGTATATTCTCAAAAGGAACCATGGGTCTATCTCGATTATTTTTGCCTGTTACAAACATATGCACAAAGACATAATACCCTGTACCACAGTGTGGTGAAGGGTATAATAAAATAATAATAAAACCAGTGAGCGGAGCAGTATAGACCGACGGGGCCGACCATACGATACCCTACACAACTACCAAGGAACTCAAATTTTCTGCGGATGTATATTCCGAGTCTGGGCAATAATTCGTGATATTTGCACCCTCCTGCCCGATTAGAGGTAAACAGCAACTCTTCCTCAAACTGACATATTTTCCGAATATTACGAGTATTCAGTACAGCTATTGTCCAGATTCCCTTCACCGTGGGTTGTGTTGTGATGTTCGGCTTTCATTTGTGGTCTATAGATCGACTCGATAATAACACAAAAAAATTAATTTTTCGGTCCACTTCATTCCAAAATTATTATCTGATCATCACCGATAATTATAGGCGTTGTCCTTGACTATAACTGGAACCTCATGGAACATTTCAAAGCGATCAGCGCTATAGTTCCGCTCTCTAGAGTTATAATGGGTTACTAAATAATATACGAATACGGAGATACCTGTAAATATTTAGGTGTAACTCCCACATCCGAGCACATACAACAATATAATTGGTATTAATTTAAAGGTCAACCACTCCTCTTGGATATAATATAAACTCGGGTCTATGTCCTTCAGGGGTAAATATATACGCTATAGAATACAAATTTTGCCACAAATTTTCACGATGTTTGGGCCATAATTGCGGTACCCTCTGGAGCGACCAGAAAAACCGACAAAAATTTAGTATTTGGTCCATTTCATCCCCTAAATATTAACCGATCTTTCCAAAAACAATAGGGGTCTTCATTGGCCAGAACCCATCCTACATGCAAAATTTCGTGAAGATTGGTCCATAACTGTGGCCTGTATCGTGTTTACAAATTATAATGGACAGACGGACAGACGGACGGACGGGCACACATGTCTAGATCGACTTAGCTAGTCGAGATA